>NC_092754.1:56014521-56042021 GCF_047496795.1 Chiloscyllium punctatum | reverse complement strand
ATAGACAGACAGATGGACAGACAGATGGACAGACCGATAGACAGATAGATAGATAGACAGATGGACAGACAGATAGACAGATAGATAGATAGACAGATGGACAGACAGATGGACAGACAGATGGACAGACAGATGGACAGACAGATGGACAGACAGATAGACAGATAGATAGACAGATAGATAGATAGACAGATGGACAGACAGATAGACAGATAGATAGATAGACAGATGGACAGACAGATGGACAGACAGATGGACAGACAGATGGACAGACCGATAGACAGATAAATAGATAGATAGATAGTCAGATGGACAGATGGACGGTTGGATAGAATTGTAGACAGATATTCACAGATGTTATTCAGAGAGAGATATTAATATTCACCCATGTGTGTTATTTTGATTGAGAGGGCTGGGTTGGTGCTACCGAAATGCGATCGTGTCCTTGTCTCCTGCCTGACAGCCTGTCTCCCCCCACCCGCCCCCCCAACCCCCCGCCCCCCCCCCTCCCCCCCCCCCCTCCCCCCCCCTCTCCCCCCCCCACTGCAGGTTGACTCGGGCGGTCCACTGGTGTGTGATGGGGTCCAACAGGGTATCGTCTCCTGGGGCCTGGACTGTGGGCTGCCTGGTTACACCACCATCTACACCAAACTCTGTAACTACACCGCCTGGATCAACCAGACCATCACGGCCAATTAACAGTGTCGCTCGGAGTCCGCGCTAACTCTGGGGACCTGTCCCCCTTCACCCCCCACCCCCCTCTCCGCTGAGCTGGATAATTAAAGGGAGACTCTCTCACCTTTCCTGTCGGCCTTGTTTTGTTTTGAGCTCCTTACCTGAGGAAGACGATGGACTGAATTCAGGAAGGACTGATCCCTGGGATGGCAGATGGACAGAGAGGGGATCGCATTAGGATAACTGGGGTTTACAATAATTCGGGGGGGGATCCCATCGAACTCTCTAACAGGGGTAAAAACAGGAGGAATATTCCCAGTGACCAGAATTAGGAAGGGGTCACAGGCTAAAGGAGACGGTCCGACTGAACGGGGGGGGGGGCCAGCATGTTTGACGGGCAGAGTGGCCTCCTGCTCTCCCCGTTCCCCGCCACGTTCCCGAACAACCCCCTGTAATGTTCGGCCTCTCCCTCTTCGGGATTGGGAAACGGTGCCAAGGATGGAGCCGGGGGGTTGGGATGGAGGAGTGAGGGAATGGCTGAGGGAGGTCTTACCTCACCGCCAGCCCCACCTCACCCCCTCCCCCCCCACCCACCCCCTCACCCTGAGGCCCACCACCCTCACGGGGAGCTCTCCCTCTCTCCCCTCCCCCCTCCTCCGACACCAGGTGCAGGGAGAACCCTGACCTTGGATCTGTCGGCGTGGTTTTGGGGGGTCAACCCCCCAGGGTTCCCATAAATCCCCCACGCCCCACCCACCCCAGGGCCTCTTGAAACTGTCGCAGACTGAGGGGCCTCTCGAAACTGTCGAGGACTGGAGTGGGAGTTGGGGGAGTGGGTATGTTGAAACTGTCAATGATTGTGGGGTGCCTCTTGAAACTGCTGAGTACTGAGGGCCTCTTGAAACTGTCCTGGACTGAGGGGCCTATTGAAAGTGTCGAGGACTGAGGGCCTCTTGAAACTGACTTGGGGGGGGCAGGGGCATGGCCATCGGAAAATGTTGAGGGTTGGCGGGATGGAACTTGAAAGGGTTCAGAAAAGATTTACAAGGATGTTGCCAGGGTTGGAGGATCTGAGCTACAGGGAGAGGCTGAACAGGCTGGGGCTGTTTTCCCTGGAGCGTCGGAGGCTGAGGGGTGACCTTATAGAGGTTTATAAAATCATGAGGGACATGGATAGGACAAATAGACAAAGTCTTTTCCCTGGGGTCGGGGAGTCCAGAACTAGAGGGGCATAGGTTTAGGGTGAGAGGGGAAAGATATAAAAGAGACCTAAGGGGCAACTTTTTCACCCAGAGGGTGGTACGTGTATGGAATGAGCTGCCAGAGGAAGTGGTGGAGGCTGGTACAATTGCAACATTTGAGAGGCATTTGGATGGGTATATGAATAGGAAGGGTTTGGAGGGATATGGGCCGGGTGCTGGCAGGTGGGACTAGATTGGGTTGGGATATCTGGGTCAGCATGGACGGGTTGGGCCGAAGGGTCTGTTTCCATGCTATAGGACTCAATGACTCCTCCACTCCCAGATCTTCAGCACTCCCTCCACCCCACCCCACATTCCCATTCCCATATACACCACACATTCCCATTCCCACCCCTTATTCCCCACCCCACTCCACATTCCCATACCCTCCCCATCCCACATTCCCATTCCCACTCCACATTCCCATATACACCCCACATTCCCAGTCCCACCCCACATTCCCATAAACACCCCACATTCCCATTCCCACCCCACATTCCCATACCCTCCCCATCCCACATTCCCATTCCCACTCCACATTCCCATATACACACCACATTCCCATTCCCACCCCACCCCACATTCCCATATACACCCCAAATATACACCCAAAGGGGGGAGACAGCAGGGGAGGGGGGGGAAGACAGGGGAGGGGGTAGAGAGGTAGGAGAGAGGGAGAGTGGGGGGAGAGAGAGAGGGAGAGGGGAGAGAGAGAGGGAGAGGGGGGAGAGAGAGGAGTGGGAGAGAGAGGGGGGGAGAGAGAGGGGGGAGAGGGGAAGAGAGGGGGGAGAGAGAGAGGGAGAGAGAGGGGAGAGAGAGGCGGAGAGAGAGGGGAGAGAGAGGCGGAGAGAGGGGGGAGAGAGAGAGGAAGGGAAAGAGAGGGGGAGGTGGGGGGGTGGAGAGAGGGAGAGAGTGAGTGAAGTGGGGGAATGGGGAGAGAAAGGGGGAGAGAGAGATTGGGGGAGAGAGAGGGGGAGAGAGAGAGGGAGAGAGAGGGAGAAAGTGGGGAGGGAGGGGGGAGAGAGAGGAGGGGGCAGAGAGGGAGAGAGAGGGAAGAGAGAGGGGGAGAGAGGTTGGGGGGAGAGAGGGAGAGAGAGAGAGAGAGAGAGGGGGGAGAGAGAGGGAGAGGGGGTAGAGAGAGGGAGAGAGTGAGTGAAGTGGGGAGAGAGAGATTAGGGAGAGAGAGGGGGAGAGAGGGAGTGGGAGAGGGAGGGGAGAGAGGGTGGGGGAGAGGGAGGTGGAGGGAGAGGGAGGGAGGGGAGAGAGAGAGGGAGGGGAGGGGAGAGAGAGAGGGAGGGGGAGGGGAGAGAGAGAGGGAGGTGGAGGGAGAGGGAGGGAGGGGAGAGAGAGCGGGAGGGGGGAGAGAGAGGGAGGGGGAGGGGAGTGAGAGAGGGGGAGAGGGGGGAGGGGGAGAGAGAGAGGGAGAGAGGGGGGAGAGAGGGAGAGGGGGAGGGAGGTGGAGGGAGAGGGAGGGAGGGGAGAGAGAGAGGGAGGGGAGAGAGAGAGGGAGGGAGGGAGAGGGAGGGAGGGGAGAGAGAGAGCGGGAGGGGGGAGACAGAGGGAGGGGGAGGGGAGTGAGAGAGGGGGAGGGGGGGAGGGGGAGAAAGAGAGGGAGAGAGGGGGGAGAGAGAGGGAGAGGGGGAGAGCGAGCAGAGGGAGAGACAGAGGGGGAGAGAGGGAGGGAGAGAGATTGCGGAGAGAGAGGGGAGAGAGCGGGAGAGGGGGAGAGAGGGGGAAATAGAGGAAGGGGAGAGGGGGGAGAGAGAGGGAGGGGGAAGAGAGAGTGTGAGAGACGTTGGGGAGAGAGAGGGAGTGAGAGAGGGGAAGAAAGAGGGAGAGACGGGGAGAGGGGATAGAGAGAGGGAGTGAAGTGGGGAGAGAGGGGAAGAGAAAGGGAGGGGGGAGAGAGAGAGGTTGGGGGAGAGAGAGAGAGAGGGAGAGAGAGGGAGAGGGGGAGAGAGAGGGAGAGAGGGAGCGGGAGAGGGAGGGGAGAGAGGGTGGGGGAGAGGGAGGTGGAGGGAGAGGGAGGGAGGGGAGAGAGAGAGGGAGGGGAGGGGAGAGAGAGAGAGAGGGGGAGGGGAGAGAGAGAAGGAGAGAGAGGGAGAGGGGGTAGAGAGAGGGAGTGAGTGAGTGAAGTGGGGAGAGAGGGGGAGAAAAAGAGGGAGAGAGAGATTAGGGAGAGAGAGGGGGAGAGAGAGGGAGAGAGGGAGCGGGAGAGGGAGGGGAGAGAGGGTGGGGGAGAGGGAGGTGGAGGGAGAGGGAGGGAGGGGAGAGAGAGAGGGAGGGGAGGGGAGAGAGAGAGGGAGGGGGAGGGGAGAGAGAGAGAGGGAGGTGGAGGGAGAGGGAGGGAGGGGAGAGAGAGAGCGGGAGGGGGAGAGAGAGGGAGGGGGAGGGGAGTGAGAGAGGGAGGGGAGAGAGGGAGAGGGAGAGGGAGGTGGAGGGAGAGGGAGGGAGGGGAGAGAGAGAGGGAGGGGAGGGGAGAGAGAGGGGGAGGGAGAGGGAGGGAGGGGAGAGAGAGAGCGGGAGGGGGGGAGAGAGAGGGAGGGGGAGGGGAGTGAGAGAGGGGGAGAGGGGGGAGGGGGAGAGAGAGGGGGAGAGAGGGTGGGGGAGGTGGGGGAGAGAGGGAGGGGGAGGGGAGAGAGAGAGCGGGAGAGGGGGGAGGGGGAGAGGGAGGGGGAGGGGAGAGAGAGAGGGGGGAGGGGGAGGGGGAGAGAGAGGGAAGGAGGGCAAGAGAAAGAGAAAGAGGGGAGAGAGAGGGAGAGGGAGGGGAGAGAGGGAGAGAGAGGAGAAAGGGGGAGAGAGAGAGAGATGGGGGAGAGAAAGAGAAAGAGAGGAAGGGGAGGGAGAGATAGAGAGGAAGTGGGAGAGGGAGGGGAGAGAGAGAGGGAGGGGGGAGAGAAAGAGAAAGAGAGGAGGGAGAGAGAGGAGGAAGAGAGAGGAGGGAGAGAGAGCAGGAGAGGAAGAGGAGAGAGAGGGAGACTGAGAGGGAGAGGGATAGAAAGAGAAAGAGAGGAGGGGGAGAGAGAGGGAGAGAGAGAGGGGGAGATGTTTAGTGAGTGAGTGAGACAGTGAGTGACTGAGACAGTGTGAGAGAGAGTGAGACAGTGAGTGAGTGAGACAGTGAGTGAGTGAGACAGTGAGTGAGTGAGAAAGTGAGTGAGACAGTGAGTGAGTAAGTGAGTGAGACAGTGAGTGAGTGAGACAGTGAGCGAGTAAGTGAGTGAGACAGTGAGTGAATGAGACAGTGAGTGAGTGAGTGAGACAGTGAGTGAGTCAGTGAGAATGTGAGTGAGTGACACAGTGAGTGAGGGAGATAGTGAGTGAGACAGTGAGTGAGTGAGTGAGACTGTGATTGAGTGAGATGTTTAGTGAGTGATTGAGTGAAACAGTGAGTGAGTGAGACAGTGAGTGAATGATTGAGACAGTGAGTGAGTGAGAAAGTGAGACAGTGAGTGAGTGAGTGAGAGAGTGAGACAGTGAGTGAGACAGTGAGTGAGTGATACAATGAGAGAGTGAGCGAGTGAGTGTGTGAGTGATTGAGACAGTGCGTGAGTGAGATGTTTAGTGAGTGAGTGAGACAGTGAGTGAGATGTTTAGTGGATGAGTGAGTGAAACAGTGAGTGAGAGAGTGAGACAGTGAGTGAGTGAGACAGTGAGTGAGTGAGACAGTGAGTGAGTGAGATAGTGAGTGAGTGAGATAGTGAGTGAGTCAGTGAGTGAGTGAGACAGTGAGTGAGTGAGTGAGTGAGACAGTGAGTGGGTGAGTGAGACAGTGAGTGAGTGAAACAGTCAGTGAGTGAGACAGTGAGTGAGTAAGTGAGTGAGACAGTGTGTGAGTGAGTGAGACGGTGAGTCAGTGAATGAGATGATTAGTGAGTGAGACAGAGTGAGTGAGACAGCGAGTGAGTGAGTTGTTTAGTGAGTGAGTGAGACAGTGAGTGAGTGAGATGTTTAGTGAGTGAGTGAGACAGTGAGTGAGTGAGATGTTTAGTGAGTGAGTGAGACAGTGAGTGAGTGAGACAGTGAGTGAGTGAGACAGTGAGTGAGTGAGAC
Organism: Chiloscyllium punctatum; assembly: GCF_047496795.1. NCBI lineage: Eukaryota > Metazoa > Chordata > Chondrichthyes > Orectolobiformes > Hemiscylliidae > Chiloscyllium > Chiloscyllium punctatum. Next base: position 56,036,052 of record NC_092754.1, on the reverse strand, counting down.
ATTCAGTGAGTGAGAAAGTGAGTGAATGAGTGACTGTGTGAGACAGTGAGTGAGTGAGACAGTGAGTGAGTGAGATGTTCAGTGAGTGAGACTGAGTGAGCGAGTGAATGGGTGAGACAGTGAGTGAGACAGTGAGCAAGTGAGTGAGACAGTGAGTGAGTGAGTGCGACAGTGAGTGAGTGAGACAGTGAGTGAGTGAGATGTTCAGTGAGTGAGACTGAGTGAGCGAGTGAATGAGTGAGACAGTGAGTGAGACAGTGAGCAAGTGAGTGAGACAGTGAGTGAGTGAGTGCGACAGTGACTGTGTGAGACAGTGAGTGAGTGAGACAGTGAGTGAGTGAGATGTTCAGTGAGTGAGACTGAGTGAGCGAGTGAATGAGTGAGACAGTGAGTGAGACAGTGAGCAAGTGAGTGAGACAGTGAGTGAGTGAGACAGTGAGTGAGTGAGACAGTGATACAGTGAGTGAGACAGTGAGTGAATGAGATGTTTAGTGAGTGAGACAGTGAGTGAGACAGTGAGTGAGTGATACAGTGAGAGAGTGAGCGAGTGAGTGAGTGATTGAGACAGTGAGTGAGTGAGATGTTTAGTGAGTGAGTGAGACAGTGAATGAGTGAGACAGTGAGTGGGTGAGTGAGACAGTGGGTGAGTGAGTGAGACAGTGAGTGGGTGAGACAGTGAGCGAGACAGTGAGTGGGTGAGTGAGAGAGTGAGTGAGACAGTGAGACTGAGTGAGTGAGATGTTTAGTGAGTGAGATGTTTAGTGAGTGTGTGAGTGAGACAGTGAGTGAGTGAGTGAGTGAGATGTTTAGTGAGTGAGTGAGACAGTGAGTGAGATGTTTAGTGAGTGAGTGAGATGTTTAGTGAGTGAGTGAGATGTTTAGTGAGTGAGTGAGACAGTGAGTGAGATGTTTAGTGAGTGAGTGAGATGTTTAGTGAGTGAGTGAGATGTTTAGTGAGTGAGTGAGATGTTTAGTGAGTGAGTGAGATGTTTAGTGAGTGAGTGAGATGTTTAGTAAATGAGTGAGACAGTGAGTGAGTGAGATGTTTAGTGAGTGAGTGAGACAGTGAGTGAGTGAGATGTTTAGTGAGTGAGTGAGATAGTGAGTGAGTGAGACAGTGAGCGAGTGAGTGAGACAGTGAGTGAGTGAGATGTTTAGGTAGTGAGTGAGTGAATGAGATGGTGAGTGACTGAGAGAGTGAGAGAGTGAGAAAGTGATTAAGACAGTGAGTGAGTGAGATGTTTAGTGAGTGAGTGAGACAGTGAATGAGTGAGTGAGTCAGTGAGTGAGTGAGAAATTAGTGAGTGAGTGAGTCAGTGAGTGAGTGAGACAGTGAGTGAGTGAGACAGTGAGGGAGTGAGACAGTGAGTGAGTGAGATGTTTAGTGAGTGAGTGAGTGAGACAGTGAGAGACTGAGACAGTGAGAGAGTGAGACAGTGAGAGAGTGAGATGTTTAGTGAGTGACTGAGTGAGACAGAGTTAGTGAGACAGCGAGTGAATGAGACAGTGAGTCAGTGAGTGCGACAGTGAGTGAGTGAGTGCGACAGTGAGTCAATGAGACAGTGAGTGAGGGAGTGAGTGAGACAGTGAGTAAGTGAGTGCGACAGTCAGTGTATGAGTGAGTGAGTGAGACTCAGTGAGTGAGACAGAGTGAGTGAGATGTTTAGTGAGTGAGTGAGACAGTGAGTGAGTGAGACAGTGAGTGAGTGACACAGTGAGAGAGTGAGACAGTGAGTGAGTGAGTGAGACAGTGAGTGAGTGAGATGTTTAGTGAGTGAGAGTGAGTGAGACAGTGAGTGAGTGAGTGACTGAGACAGTGAAAGAGTGAGTGCGACAGTAAGTGAGTGAGTGAGACAGTGAGTGAGTGAGGCAGTGTGTGAGTGAACGAGACAGTGAGTGAGTGAGACAGTGAGTGAGTGAGACAGTGAGTGAGTGAGTGAGTGATTGGGACAGTGAGTGAGTGGGTGAGGCATTGAGTGAGTGAGACAGTGAGTGAGTGACACAGTGAGAGAGTGAGACAGTGAGTGAGTGAGTGAGACAGTGAGTGAGTGAGATGTTTAGTGAGTGAGAGTGAGTGAGACAGTGAGTGAGTGAGTGACTGAGACAGTGAAAGAGTGAGTGCGACAGTAAGTGAGTGAGTGAGACAGTGAGTGAGTGAGGCAGTGTGTGAGTGAGTGAGACAGTGAGTGAGTGAGTGAGACAGTGAGTGAGTGAGGCAGTGTGTGAGTGAACAAGACAGTGAGTGAGTGAGTGAGACAGTGAGTGAGTGAGGCAGTGTGTGAGTGAACGAGACAGTGAGTGAGTGAGTGAGTGAGACAGTGAGCGAGTGAGTGAGACAGTGAACAAGTGAGTGAGACAGTGAGTGAGTGAGACAGTGTCTGAGTGAACGAGACAGTGAGTGAGTGAGTGAGACAGTGAGCGAGTGAGTGAGACAGTGAGTGAGTGAGGCAGTGTCTGAGTGAACGAGAAAGTGAGTGAGTGAGTGAGACAGTGAGCGAGTGAGTGAGACAGTGAGCGAGTGAGTGAGACAGTGAGTGAGTGAGGCAGTGTCTGAGTGAACGAGAAAGTGAGTGAGTGAGTGAGACAGTGAGCGAGTCAGTGAGACAGTGAACAAGTGAGTGAGACAGTGAGTGAGTGAAACAGTCAGTGAGTGAGACAGTGAGTGAGTGAGTGAGACAGTGAGTGAGTGAGTGAGACAGTGAGCGAGTGAGACAGTGAGCGAGTGAGTGAGACAGTGAGTGAGTGAGACAGTGAGTGAGTGAAACAGTGAGCGAGTGAGACAGTGAGCGAGTGAGTGAGACAGTGAGTGCGAGAGACAGTGAGTGAGACAGTGAGTGAGTGAGAAAGTGAGTGAGACAGTGAGTGAGTAAGTGAGTGAGACAGTGAGTGAGTGAGACAGTGCGCGAGTAAGTGAGTGAGACAGTGAGTGAATGAGAGAGTGAGTGAGTGAGTGAGACAGTGAGTGAGTCAGTGAGAATGTGAGTGAGTGACACAGTGAGTGAGGGAGATAGTGAGTGAGACAGTGAGACAGTGAGTGAGTGAGATGTTTAGTGAGTGATTGAGTGAAACAGTGAGTGAGTGAGACAGTGAGTGAATGATTGAGACAGTGAGTGAGTGAGAAAGTGAGACAGTGAGTGAGTGAGTGAGTGAGAGAGTGAGACAGTGAGTGAGACAGTGAGTGAGTGATACAATGAGAGAGTGAGCGAGTGAGTGTGTGAGTGATTGAGACAGTGAGTGAGTGAGATGTTTAGTGAGTGAGTGAGACAGTGAGTGAGATGTTTAGTGGATGAGTGAGTGAAACAGTGAGTGAGAGAGTGAGACAGTGAGTGAGTGAGACAGTGAGTGAGTGAGACAGTGAGTGAGTGAGACAGTGAGTGAGTGAGTGAGACAGTGAGTGGGTGAGTGAGACAGTGAGTGAGTGAAACAGTGAGTGAGTGAGACAGTGAGTGAGTAAGTGAGTGAGACAGTGTGTGAGTGAGTGAGACGGTGAGTCAGTGAATGAGATGATTAGTGAGTGAGACAGAGTGAGTGAGACAGCGAGTGAGTGAGTTGTTTAGTGAGTGAGTGAGACAGTGAGTGAGTGAGATGTTTAGTGAGTGAGTGAGACAGTGAGTGAGTGAGACAGTGAGTGAGTGAGACTGTGAGTGAGTGAGACAGTGAGTGAGACATTCAGTGAGTGAGAAAGTGAGTGAATGAGTGACTGTGTGAGACAGTGAGTGAGTGAGACAGTGAGTGAGTGAGATGTTCAGTGAGTGAGACTGAGTGAGCGAGTGAATGAGTGAGACAGTGAGTGAGACAGTGAGCAAGTGAGTGAGACAGTGAGTGAGTGAGTGCGACAGTGAGTGAGTGAGACAGAGAGTGAGTGAGACAGTGATACAGTGAGTGAGACAGTGAGTGAATGAGATGTTTAGTGAGTGAGACAGTGAGTGAGACAGTGAGTGAGTGATACAGTGAGAGAGTGAGCGAGTGAGTGAGTGATTGAGACAGTGAGTGAGTGAGATGTTTAGTGAGTGAGTGAGACAGTGAATGAGTGAGACAGTGAGTGGGTGAGTGAGACAGTGGGTGAGTGAGTGAGACAGTGAGTGGGTGAGACAGTGAGCGAGACAGTGAGTGGGTGAGTGAGAGAGTGAGTGAGACAGTGAGACTGAGTGAGTGAGATGTTTAGTGAGTGAGATGTTTAGTGAGTGTGTGAGTGAGACAGTGAGTGAGTGAGTGAGTGAGATGTTTAGTGAGTGAGTGAGTGAGATGTTTAGTGAGTGAGTGAGACAGTGAGTGAGTGAGATGTTTAGTGAGTGAGTGAGACAGTGAGTGAGATGTTTAGTGAGTGAGTGAGATGTTTAGTAAATGAGTGAGACAGTGAGTGAGTGAGATGTTTAGTGAGTGAGTGAGACAGTGAGTGAGTGAGATGTTTAGTGAGTGAGTGAGACAGTGAGTGAGTGAGATGTTTAGTGAGTGAGTGAGATAGTGAGTGAGTGAGACAGTGAGCGAGTGAGTGAGACAGTGAGTGAGTGAGATGTTTAGGTAGTGAGTGGGTGAGTGAGACAGTGAGTGAGTGAGTGAGACAGTGAGTGGGTGAGACAGTGAGCGAGTGAGACAGTGAGTGGGTGAGTGAGAGAGTGAGTGAGACAGTGAGACTGAGTGAGTGGGTGAGTGAGACAGTGAGTGAGACAGTGAGTGAGTGAGATGTTAAGGAGTGAGTGAGACAGTGAGCGAGTGAGTGAGACAGTGAGTGAGTGAGATGTTTAGTGAGTGAGTGAGACAGTGAGTGAGTGAGTGAGTCAGTGAGTGAGTGAGAAATTAGTGAGTGAGTGAGTCAGTGAGTGAGTGAGACAGTGAGGGAGTGAGACAGTGAGGGAGTGAGACAGTGAGTGAGTGAGACAGTGAGTGGGTGAGACAGTGAGTGAGTGAGATGTTTAGTGAGTGACTGAGTGAGACAGAGTTAGTGAGACAGTGAGTGAGTGAGACAGCGAGTGAATGAGACAGTGAGTCAGTGAGTGCGACAGTGAGTCAATGAGACAGTGAGTGAGGGAGTGAGTGAGACAGTGAGTAAGTGAGTGCGACAGTCAGTGTATGAGTGAGTGAGTGAGACTTTCAGTGAGTGAGACAGAGAGTGAGTGAGATGTTTAGTGAGTGAGTGAGACAGTGAGTGAGTGAGACAGTGAGTGAGTGACACAGTGAGAGAGTGAGACAGTGAGTGAGTGAGTGAGACAGTGAGTGAGTGAGACAGTGAGTGAGTGACACAGTGAGAGAGTGAGACAGTGAGTGAGTGAGTGAGACAGTGAGTCAATGAGACAGTGAGTGAGGGAGTGAGTGAGACAGTGAGTAAGTGAGTGCGACAGTCAGTGTATGAGTGAGTGAGTGAGACTTTCAGTGAGTGAGACAGAGAGTGAGTGAGATGTTTAGTGAGTGAGTGAGACAGTGAGTGAGTGAGACAGTCAGTGAGTGAGATGTTTAGTGAGTGACTGAGTGAGACAGAGTTAGTGAGACAGTGAGTGAGTGAGACAGCGAGTGAATGAGACAGTGAGTCAGTGAGTGCGACAGTGAGTGAGTGAGTGAGACAGTGAGTCAATGAGACAGTGAGTGAGGGAGTGAGTGAGACAGTGAGTAAGTGAGTGCGACAGTCAGTGTATGAGTGAGTGAGTGAGACTTTCAGTGAGTGAGACAGAGAGTGAGTGAGATGTTTAGTGAGTGAGTGAGACAGTGAGTGAGTGACACAGTGAGAGAGTGAGACAGTGAGTGAGATGTTTAGTGAGTGAGAGTGAGTGAGACAGTGAGTGAGTGAGTGACTGAGACAGTGAAAGAGTGAGTGCGACAGTAAGTGAGTGAGTGAGACAGTGAGTGAGTGAGGCAGTGTGTGAGTGAACGAGACAGTGAGTGAGTGAGTGAGTGAGACAGTGAGCGAGTGAGTGAGACAGTGAACAAGTGAGTGAGACAGTGAGTGAGTGAAACAGTGAGCAAGTGAGACAGTGAGCGAGTGAGTGAGACAGTGAGTGAGTGAGACAGTGTCTGAGTGAACGAGACAGTGAGTGAGTGAGTGAGACAGTGAGCGAGTGAGTGAGACAGTGAGTGAGTGAGGCAGTGTGTGAGTGAACGAGACAGTGAGTGAGTGAGTGAGACAGTGAGCGAGTGAGTGAGACAGTGAACAAGTGAGTGAGACAGTGAGTGAGTGAAACAGTGAGCGAGTGAGACAGTGAGCGAGTGAGTGAGACAGTGAGTGAGTGAGACAGTGAGTGAGTGAGTGAGACAGTGAGTGAGTGAGACAGTGAGTGAGTGAGGCAGTGTCTGAGTGAACAAGACAGTGAGTGAGTGAGTGAGACAGTGAGCGAGTGAGTGAGACAGTGAGTGAGTGAGGCAGTGTCTGAGTGAACGAGAAAGTGAGTGAGTGAGTGAGACAGTGAGCGAGTGAGTGAGACAGTGAGCGAGTGAGTGAGACAGTGAGTGAGTGAGACAGTGAGTGAGTGAGGCAGTGTCTGAGTGAACGAGACAGTGAGTGAGTGAGTGAGACAGTGAGCGAGTGAGTGAGACAGTGAGTGAGTGGGGCAGTGTCTGAGTGAACGAGAAAGTGAGTGAGTGAGTGAGACAGTGAGCGAGTGAGTGAGACAGTGAACAAGTGAGTGAGACAGTGAGTGAGTGAGACAGTGAGTGAGTGAAACAGTGAGCGAGTGAGACAGTGAGCGAGTGAGTGAGACAGTGAGTGCGAGAGACAGTGAGTGAGACAGTGAGTGAGTGAGAAAGTGAGTGAGACAGTGAGTGAGTAAGTGAGTGAGACAGTGAGTGAGTGAGACAGTGCGCGAGTAAGTGAGTGAGACAGTGAGTGAATGAGACAGTGAGTGAGTGAGTGAGACAGTGAGTGAGTCAGTGAGAATGTGAGTGAGTGACACAGTGAGTGAGGGAGATAGTGAGTGAGACAGTGAGTGAGTGAGTGAGTGAGTGAGATGTTGAGACAGTGAGTGAGTGAGATGTTTAGTGAGTGATTGAGTGAAACAGTGAGTGAGTGAGACAGTGAGTGAATGATTGAGACAGTGAGTGAGTGAGAAAGTGAGACAGTGAGTGAGTGAGTGAGTGAGAGAGTGAGACAGTGAGTGAGACAGTGAGTGAGTGATACAATGAGAGAGTGAGCGAGTGAGTGTGTGAGTGATTGAGACAGTGAGTGAGTGAGATGTTTAGTGAGTGAGTGAGACAGTGAGTGAGATGTTTAGTGGATGAGTGAGTGAAACAGTGAGTGAGAGAGTGAGACAGTGAGTGAGTGAGACAGTGAGTGAGTGAGATAGTGAGTGAGTGAGATAGTGAGTGAGACAGTGAGTGAGTGAGACAGTGAGTGAGTGAGTGAGACAGTGAGTGGGTGAGTGAGACAGTGAGTGAGTGAAACAGTCAGTGAGTGAGACAGTGAGTGAGTAAGTGAGTGAGACAGTGTGTGAGTGAGTGAGACGGTGAGTCAGTGAATGAGATGATTAGTGAGTGAGACAGAGTGAGTGAGACAGCGAGTGAGTGAGTTGTTTAGTGAGTGAGTGAGACAGTGAGTGAGTGAGATGTTTAGTGAGTGAGTGAGACAGTGAGTGAGTGAGATGTTTAGTGAGTGAGTGAGACAGTGAGTGAGTGAGACAGTGAGTGAGTGAGACTGTGAGTGAGTGAGACATTCAGTGAGTGAGACATTCAGTGAGTGAGAAAGTGAGTGAATGAGTGACTGTGTGAGACAGTGAGTGAGTGAGACAGTGAGTGAGTGAGATGTTCAGTGAGTGAGACTGAGTGAGCGAGTGAATGGGTGAGACAGTGAGTGAGACAGTGAGCAAGTGAGTGAGACAGTGAGTGAGTGAGTGCGACAGTGAGTGAGTGAGACAGTGAGTGAGTGAGACAGTGAGTGAGTGAGACAGTGAGTGAGACAGTGAGTGAATGAGATGTTTAGTGAGTGAGACAGTGAGTGAGTGATACAGTGAGAGAGTGAGCGAGTGAGTGAGTGATTGAGACAGTGAGTGAGTGAGATGTTTAGTGAGTGAGTGAGACAGTGAATGAGTGAGACAGTGAGTGGGTGAGTGAGACAGTGGGTGAGTGAGTGAGACAGTGAGTGGGTGAGACAGTGAGCGAGACAGTGAGTGGGTGAGTGAGAGAGTGAGTGAGACAGTGAGACTGAGTGAGTGAGATGTTTAGTGAGTGAGATGTTTAGTGAGTGTGTGAGTGAGACAGTGAGTGAGTGAGTGAGTGAGATGTTTAGTGAGTGAGTGAGACAGTGAGTGAGACAGTGAGTGAGATGTTTAGTGAGTGAGTGAGATGTTTAGTGAGTGAGTGAGATGTTTAGTGAGTGTGTGAGTGAGACAGTGAGTGAGTGAGTGAGTGAGATGTTTAGTGAGTGAGTGAGTGAGATGTTTAGTGAGTGAGTGAGACAGTGAGTGAGATGTTTAGTGAGTGTGTGAGTGAGACAGTGAGTGAGTGAGTGAGTGAGTGAGATGTTTAGTGAGTGAGTGAGTGAGATGTTTAGTGAGTGAGTGAGACAGTGAGTGAGATGTTTAGTGAGTGAGTGAGACAGTGAGCGAGTGAGTGAGACAGTGAGTGAGTGAGATGTTTAGTGAGTGAGTGAGATAGTGAGTGAGTGAGACAGTGAGCGAGTGAGTGAGACAGTGAGTGAGTGAGATGTTTAGGTAGTGAGTGAGTGACTGAGAGAGTGAGAGAGTGAGAAAGTGATTAAGACAGTGAGTGAGTGAGATGTTTAGTGAGTGAGTGAGACAGTGAGTGAGTGAGTGAGTCAGTGAGTGAGTGAGAAATTAGTGAGTGAGTGAGTCAGTGAGTGAGTGAGACAGTGAGGGAGTGAGACAGTGAGGGAGTGAGACAGTGAGTGAGTGAGATGTTTAGTGAGTGAGTGAGTGAGACAGTGAGAGACTGAGACAGTGAGAGAGTGAGACAGTGAGAGAGTGAGATGTTTAGTGAGTGACTGAGTGAGACAGAGTTAGTGAGACAGCGAGTGAATGAGACAGTGAGTCAGTGAGTGCGACAGTGAGTGAGTGAGTGAGACAGTGAGTCAATGAGACAGTGAGTGAGGGAGTGAGTGAGACAGTGAGTAAGTGAGTGCGACAGTCAGTGTATGAGTGAGTGAGTGAGACTTTCAGTGAGTGAGACAGAGTGAGTGAGATGTTTAGTGAGTGAGTGAGACAGTGAGTGAGTGAGACAGTGAGTGAGTGACACAGTGAGAGAGTGAGACAGTGAGTGAGTGAGTGAGACAGTGAGTGAGTGAGATGTTTAGTGAGTGAGAGTGAGTGAGACAGTGAGTGAGTGAGTGACTGAGACAGTGAAAGAGTGAGTGCGACAGTAAGTGAGTGAGTGAGACAGTGAGTGAGTGAGGCAGTGAGTGAGTGAGGCAGTGTGTGAGTGAACGAGACAGTGAGTGAGTGAGTGAGACAGTGAGCGAGTGAGTGAGACAGTGAGTGAGTGAGGCAGTGTGTGAGTGAACGAGACAGTGAGTGAGTGAGTGAGACAGTGAGCGAGTGAGTGAGACAGTGAACAAATGAGTGAGACAGTGAGTGAGTGAAACAGTGAGCGAGTGAGACAGTGAGCGAGTGAGTGAGACAGTGAGTGAGTGAGACAGTGTCTGAGTGAACGAGACAGTGAGTGAGTGAGTGAGACAGTGAGCGAGTGAGTGAGACAGTGAGTGAGTGAGGCAGTGAGCGAGTGAGACAGTGAGCGAGTGAGTGAGACAGTGAGTGAGTGAGACAGTGAGTGAGTGAGGCAGTGTCTGAGTGAACGAGACAGTGAGTGAGTGAGTGAGACAGTGAGCGAGTGAGTGAGACAGTGAGTGAGTGAGATGTTTAGGTAGTGAGTGGGTGAGTGAGACAGTGAGTGAGTGAGTGAGTCAGTGAGTGAGTGAGAAATTAGTGAGTGAGTGAGTCAGTGAGTGAGTGAGACAGTGAGGGAGTGAGATGTTTAGTGAGTGAGATGTTTAGTGAGTGAGTGAGTGAGACAGTGAGAGACTGAGACAGTGAGAGAGTGAGACAGTGAGTGAGAGATGTTTAGTGAGTGACTGAGTGAGACAGAGTTAGTGAGACAGTGAGTGAGTGAGACAGTGAGTGAGTGAGATGTTTAGTGAGTGACTGAGTGAGACAGAGTTAGTGAGACAGCGAGTGAATGAGACAGTGAGTCAGTGAGTGCGACAGTGAGTGAGTGAGTGAGACAGTGAGTCAATGAGACAGTGAGTGAGGGAGTGAGTGAGACAGTGAGTAAGTGAGTGCGACAGTCAGTGTATGAGTGAGTGAGTGAGACTTTCAGTGAGTGAGACAGAGAGTGAGTGAGATGTTTAGTGAGTGAGTGAGACAGTGAGTGAGTGAGACAGTGAGTGAGTGACACAGTGAGAGAGTGAGACAGTGAGTGAGTGAGTGAGACAGTGAGTGAGTGAGATGTTTAGTGAGTGAGAGTGAGTGAGACAGTGAGTGAGTGAGTGACTGAGACAGTGAAAGAGTGAGTGCGACAGTAAGTGAGTGAGTGAGACAGTGAGTGAGTGAGGCAGTGAGTGAGTGAGGCAGTGTGTGAGTGAACGAGACAGTGAGTGAGTGAGTGAGACAGTGAGCGAGTGAGTGAGACAGTGAGTGAGTGAGGCAGTGTGTGAGTGAACAAGACAGTGAGTGAGTGAGTGAGACAGTGAGCGAGTGAGTGAGACAGTGAGTGAGTGGGGCAGTGAGTGAGTGAGGCAGTGTGTGAGTGAACGAGACAGTGAGTGAGTGAGTGAGACAGTGAGTGAGTGAGTGAGACAGTGAGCGAGTGAGTGAGACAGTGAACAAATGAGTGAGACAGTGAGTGAGTGAAACAGTGAGCGAGTGAGACAGTGAGCGAGTGAGTGAGACAGTGAGCGAGTGAGTGAGACAGTGAGTGAGTGAGGCAGTGTGTGAGTGAACAAGACAGTGAGTGAGTGAGTGAGACAGTGAGCGAGTGAGTGAGACAGTGAGTGAGTGGGGCAGTGAGTGAGTGAGGCAGTGTGTGAGTGAACGAGACAGTGAGTGAGTGAGTGAGACAGTGAGTGAGTGAGTGAGACAGTGAGCGAGTGAGTGAGACAGTGAACAAATGAGTGAGACAGTGAGTGAGTGAAACAGTGAGCGAGTGAGACAGTGAGCGAGTGAGTGAGACAGTGAGTGAGTGAGACAGTGTCTGAGTGAACGAGACAGTGAGTGAGTGAGACAGTGAGCGAGTGAGTGAGACAGTGAGTGAGTGAGGCAGTGAGCGAGTGAGACAGTGAGCGAGTGAGTGAGACAGTGAGTGAGTGAGACAGTGAGTGAGTGAGGCAGTGTCTGAGTGAACGAGACAGTGAGTGAGTGAGTGAGACAGTGAGCGAGTGAGTGAGACAGTGAGTGAGTGAGGCAGTGTCTGAGTGAACGAGAAAGTGAGTGAGTGAGTGAGACAGTGAGCGAGTGAGTGAGACAGTGAACAAGTGAGTGAGACAGTGAGTGAGTGAGACAGTGAGTGAGTGAAACAGTGAGCGAGTGAGACAGTGAGCGAGTGAGTGAGACAGTGAGTGCGAGAGACAGTGAGTGAGACAGTGAGTGAGTGAGAAAGTGAGTGAGACAGTGAGTGAGTAAGTGAGTGAGACAGTGAGTGAGTGAGACAGTGCGCGAGTAAGTGAGTGAGACAGTGAGTGAATGAGACAGTGAGTGAGTGAGTGAGTGAGACAGTGAGTGAGTCAGTGAGAATGTGAGTGAGTGACACAGTGAGTGAGGGAGATAGTGAGTGAGACAGTGAGTGAGTGAGTGAGTGAGTGAGTGAGATGTTGAGACAGTGAGACAGTGAGTGAGTGAGATGTTTAGTGAGTGATTGAGTGAAACAGTGAGTGAGTGAGACAGTGAGTGAATGATTGAGACAGTGAGTGAGTGAGAAAGTGAGACAGTGAGTGAGTGAGTGAGTGAGAGAGTGAGACAGTGAGTGAGACAGTGAGTGAGTGATACAATGAGAGAGTGAGTGTGTGAGTGATTGAGACAGTGAGTGAGTGAGATGTTTAGTGAGTGAGTGAGACAGTGAGTGAGATGTTTAGTGGATGAGTGAGTGAAACAGTGAGTGAGAGAGTGAGACAGTGAGTGAGTGAGACAGTGAGTGAGTGAGACAGTGAGTGAGTGAGATAGTGAGTGAGTGAGACAGTGAGTGAGTGAGACAGTGAGTGAGTGAGTGAGACACTATTCCGAAAGTAGGTTCACCTCTCATCTCTGTCTTACTCCGAGGTAAAGTCTCACATTCCCGATTTAATTCGATTGGTCAAAATCCCGGATTGAAAGCAAAACCACGTCATTCATCCCCGGGCGATAATATCAAACTAAAGGAAGACAACATTGGAAAATCTTTATGCTATTGGAAAATTTAACACAACAATAGGAATAATAAATGTTACTAATGAATTGTTCCAGTGCCTCAACGTCCCATCCATTTTGGGGTTGTGAGGGGTCAGAGAGAGCCTTTTTCCTCGGATGGTGACAGCTAACACGAGGGGACATAGCTTTAAACTGAGGGGGTGATAGATATAGGACAGATGTCAGAGGGAGGTTCTTTACTCAGAGAGTATTAGGGGCGTGGAACACTCTGCCTGTAACAGACTCGCCAACGTTAAGGGCATTGAGATGGGCATTGGATAGGCACGTGGATGAGAATGGAACAGGGTAGGTTCGATGGGCTTCAGATTGGGTTCACGGGGCAGCACAACACCCAGGGCCGAAGGGCCTGTACTGCGCTGGAATGTCCTATGTTCGTCCTTGGCGAAATTCGGAAACCAGGCGGTCTCGTATGCAAGAGGAAGAGAATCCCCAGTGTTTGACTGGAACCGAGACAGGAGAACAATGAGTCTCCAATCCTTCAAGACCCCCAACAGCAACTGCTGAAGGCTACGAGGAAATATCCTGGTTCTGTGGGAGCTTGACCACGCCCAGCCAGACTGCTTCTATTGTTCCATTCTTTTAAATAAAAATTCCAAGGGCACTCTGGCAGCTCATTCCATACACGTACCACCCTCTGGGTGAAAACGTTGCCCCTTAAGTCTCTTTTATATCTTCCCCTCTCACCCTAAACCTATGCCCCTCTAGTTCTGGACTCCCCAATATTATGGAGGTTTACAAAACCATGAGGTGCATGGAGAGGGTAGATAGACAAAATCTTTTCCCTGGGGTGGGGGAGACCTAAGGGGCAACTTTATCACCCAGAGGGTGGTACGTGTATGGAATGAGCTGCCAGAGGAAGTGGTGGAGGCTGGTACAATTACAACGTATAAGAGGCATTTGGATGGGTATATGAATAGGAAGGGTTTGGAGGAATATGGGACTAGATTGGGTTGGGATATCTGGGTCAGCATGGACGGGTTGGACCGAAGGGCCTGTTTCTAAGACTCTGAGGGATCGGTGTCATCAGCTGCATGGGGAGAATAGACACACTGGGGAGTTGGAGAAGATGCGATGGAGAGAGGGGATTGGATCGAGTGTTCGAAACCATGAGGGAGCTGGGAGAAACCACTCCCATTTACTCTGTAGAATCAAGAAATGGAGACACCATTTTGAGGGGATTGGCCCAATATCGTGAAAGGATACGGTGGGAGGGGATTGGGGGGGGAGGGGGAGTGTATGGGATGGTTGGGACCAGGAATGTGTTGGCTGGGAACGTGCCGGAGACAAGCTCAGTCTCGGATTCCAAGTGGGAATTGGATCGTACCTGTGAATGGGGAAGGGCAAAAGCTGTTCTGGCAGAGAGCTAGTATGGACCGGGTGGACCGAATGACCTCCTACTGTTTCAAGCAACATCTTCCAGCTCCTTTCAAGTTTCCAAGGAAACACCTTCCTCGGTGACTGTATTTCCCAGACACGGGGTCCTGTGAATATCTCCACATGTCACCGTCTGTGCTGACGACGATGAGACAGTGAGTGGGAAACTTTCCCTGATGAACACTCAGCGTCTGTTTGTAGATGACCTTGGCTCTGAGTCATTACCGGGGAAGAGGCTGATTGTCCTGTTTACACCAATACACCGGACCAATTACTGCCACTGGTCAGCTGGTCTCTATAGGTCGCAGTGCTGGAAAATTCCCAGCGTGTTTACAACATGCCCAAAACACAGGGAGTAGGGGAGAGACCTTCACATTGTCCTTACAATGTCCCTAAGATACAGGAAGTGGGAGAGATCTTCATGTAGTGGTTACGATGTCCGTAAGACTCAGACCATGGGAGGAAACTTCATGTACGTTCAGAAAGAGGTCTCTCACTGGATCACTCTATAGAGAAGGACAGAATAAAGGCCATTCGGCCCATTCAGCCTCTTCTGCCATCCATCGTGCAGAGGAACAGGAGTAGGACATTCAGACAATTGAGGCTGTCCCCCATTCAATATGGTGCAGCTGATTGAGCACCACAATACCTTTTACCCACCCCACCCACATAATGTGGAAGGCTCAGTGTTAGCACTGCAACCTCCCAGAGCCAGGGGCCCCGGTTCGATTCCAGTCTCGGGTGACTGACTGTGTGGAGTTTGCACATTCTCCCCGTGTCTGTGTGGGTTTACTCCGGGTGCTCCAGTTTCCTCCCACAGTCCAAAGATGTGCAGGTTAGGGTGGATTGGTCATGGGAAATTGTCCCATAGTGCCCAGGGATGTGTAGGTTAGGGTGGATTGGCCATGCTAAATTGTCCCATAGTGCCCAGGGATGTGCAGGTTAGGGTGGGTTGGTCATGCTAAATTGTCCCATATGCCCAGGGATGTGCAGGTTAGGGTGGATTGGCCATGGGAAATTGTCCCATAGTGCCCAGGGGTGTGTAGGTTAGGGAGGATTGGCCATGGGAAATTGTCCCATAGTGCCCAGGGATGTGCAGGTTAGGGTGGATTGGCCATGCTAAATTGTCCCATAGTGTCCAGGGATGTGTAGGTTAGGGTGGATTGGCCATGGGAAATTGTCCCATAGTGCCCAGGGGTGTGTAGGTTAGGGAGGATTGGCCATGGGAAATTGTCCCATAGTGCCCAGGGGTGTGTAGGTTAGGGAGGATTGGCCATGGGAAATTGTCCCATAGTGCCCAGGGATGTGCAGGTTAGGGTGGATTGGCCATGGGAAATTGTCCCATAGTGCCCAGGGGTGTGTAGGTTAGGGAGGATTGGCCATGGGAAATTGTCCCATAGTGCCCAGGGATGTGCAGGTTAGGGTGGATTGGCCATGCTAAATTGTCCCATAGTTCCCAGGGGTGTGTAGGTTAGGGAGGATTGGCCATGCTAAATTATCCTATAGTGCCCAGGGATGTGCAGGTTAGGGCGGATTGGCCATGCTAAATTGTCCCATAGTGCCCAGGGATGTGCAGGTTAGGGCGGATTGGCCATGTTAAATTGTCCCATAGTGTCCAGGGATGTGCAGGTTAGGGTGGATTGGCCATGGGAAATTGTCCCATAGTGTCCAGGGATGTGCAGGTTAGGGTGGATTGGCCATGGGAAATTGTCCCATAGTGCCCAGGGATGTGCAGGTTAGGGTGGATTGGCCATGGGAAATTGTCCCATAGTGCCCAGGGATGTGCAGGTTAGGGCGGATTGGACATGCTAAATTGTCCCATAGTGTCCAGGGATGTGCAGGTTAGGGTGGATTGGCCATGGGAAATTGTCCCATAGTGTCCAGGGATGTGCAGGTTAGGGTGGAATGGCCATGCTAAATTGTCCCATAGTGTCCAGGGATGTGCAGGTTAGGGTTGACTGGCCATGGGAAATTGTCCCATAGTGCCCAGGAATGTGTAGGTTAGGGAGGATTGGCCATGGGAAATTGTCCCATAGTGCCCAGGGATGTGCAGGTTAGGGCGGATTGGCCATGGGAAATTGTCCCATAGTGTCCAGGGATGTGCAGGTTAGGGTGGATTGGCCATGGGAAATTGTCCCATAATGTCCAGGGATGTGCAGTTTAGGGTGGATTGGCCATGCTAAATTGTCCCATAGCGCTCAGGGATGTGCAGGTTAGGGTGGATTGACCATGGGAAATTGTCCCATAGTGTCCAGGGAAGTGTAGGTTAGGGTGGATTGGCCATGGGTAATTGTCCCATAGTGTCCCAGGGATGTGCAGGTTAGGGTGGATTGGCCATGGGAAATTGTCCCATAGTGTCCAGGGATGTGCAGGTTAGGGTGGATTGGCCATGGGAAATTGTCCCATAATGTCCAGGGATGTGCAGTTTAGGGTGGATTGGCCATGGGAAATTGTCCCATAATGTCCAGGGATGTGCAGTTTAGGGTGGATTGGCCATGCTAAATTGTCCCATAGCGCTCAGGGATGTGCAGGTTAGGGTGGATTGGCCATGGGAAATTGTCCCATAGTGTCCCAGGGATGTGCAGGTTAGGGTGGATTGACCATGGGAAATTGTCCCATAGTGCCCAGGGATGTGTAGGTTAGGGTGAATTGGCCATGCTAAATTGTCCCATTGTGCCCAGGGCTGTGTAGGTTAGGGTGGATTGGCCATGATAAATTGTCCCATAGTGCCCAGGGATGTGCAGGTTAGGGTGGATTGACCAAGGGAAATTGTCCCATAGTGCCCAGGGATGTGCAGGTTAGCGTGGATTGGGCATGGGAAATTGTCCCATAGTGCCCAGGGATGTGCAGGTTAGGGTGGATTGGCCATGGGAAATTGTCCCATAGTGTCCAGGGATGTGCAGGTTAGGGTGGATTGGCCATGGGAAATTGTCCCATAGTGCCCAGGGATGTGCAGGTTAGGGTGGATTGGCCATGGGAAATTGTCCCATAGTGCCCAGGGTTGCAGGTTAGGGTGGATTGGCCATGGGAAATTGTCCCATAGTGTCCCAGGGATGTGCAGGTTAGGGTGGATTGTCTGTGGGAAATGTGGGGATATGGTAAAGGGGGTTGGGTGTGGGTGAGATGCTCGTGTTCAGAAGCTCAGTACAGTCTCGATTCCCCGAATGGCCTGTTCCCACACTGTCTGGACTCTACAAATCTGAACTCCAGCATCTGAGGGGGCTGAGGGTTAATATTATCGGGGTTTATAAAATCATGAGGGGCAAGGACAGGGGTGTGGGAGTCCAGGACTAGAGGGGCATAGGTTTAGGGTGAGAGGGGAAAGATATAAAAGAGACCTAAGGGGCAACTTTTTCACCCAGAGGGTGGTACGTGTATGGAATGAGCTGCCAGAGGATGTGGTGGAGGCTGGTACAATTACAACATTTAAGAGGCATTTGGATGGGTATATGGATAGGAAGGGTTTGGAGGGATATGGGCCGGGTGCTGGCAGGTGGGACTAGATTGGGTTGGGATATCTGGGTCAGCACGGACAGGTTGGGCCGAAGGGTCTGTTTCTGAGCTGTACGTCTCTCTGACGTCATGAGGTAGCCTCTTATTTTCCCAATTCCGGTCAATTCACGCTCCCCCCTCAATTCCCTTCACCACCACTCCCACCCACCCCCCCCCCATCTCTCCTCCAACAACAGACCCAGGAGTCAATGGGAGGGGGTCCTTTCTGTCAGTGTACCCCTCCTGGGGTCAATGGGGAGATGATCTGACGATGGGTTTGACAGGGTGCACCAAATCCTGTTGGAGGTGGGAGCTGATGTGTTGAGGAGACCCTGCAGGGTGGATATAGATACTGCAGTAATTCTCCCACCCTCCTCACTGCTCCATGTGCAGTCGACCCGAGCTACGGGTCAATCTGAAGGGGGGGTCCCCCCCTCCCCTCCCCAATGTTGATAAGTGAGATGTTTTCCTCTCAAAAGGAGCTAACTCTCGCAACGTGTCCTCTTCCCAAAACTAGGCTCACTGAGTTTTTATTGAGTCTGGGTGGATCAATCCTTGATGATGGGGTGGTCAAGCCTTACTGTGGGACTGGAGGGTTGGGGGGACACACCACAGGATCAGTGGAGAGTCCCCTCGACGGGCTGAATGGCCTCCTCCAGTTCCGAATGAACAGGTCGGAGGGTCAGAGAGTCATTGTCAGTCTCGAGGGTGTAAGGAACGATGGTGTGAACACACAAGGGGAGCAGGGGAAGTTGTCGTTCACTCGGAGACCCCAGGGACAATCCGAGAAAGCAGAGAGATCACAGACACTGTCTCACATCAACCAACCCAGCACTCAACATCAATCCTCATTCAGTTGTGGCTCTCTCTCTGTCCCCACAACCTCTCCCTCTCTCTCTCTCTCTGTCCCCACAACCTCTCCCTCTCTCTCTCTCTCTGTCCCCACAACCTCTCCCTCTCTCTCTCTCTCTCTCTGTCCCTCTCTGTCCCCACAACCTCTCCCTCTCTCTCTCTCTCTCTCGATCCCCACAACCTCTCCCTCTCTCTCTCTCTCTGTCCCCACAACCTCTCTCTCTCTCTCTCTCTCTCTCCCTTTCTCTCTCTTTCTCCCTATCTCACTCTCTCTCATTTTCTTTCTCTCCACCTCTCTCTCACTCTTTCTCTCTCTCCCTTTCTCTCTTTCACACCCTCGCTCCCTCTTTATCTCTCGCTCCCTCTGTCTTTCTCTATTTCAGCCTCTCTCCCTCTCTCTTTCTCCCTCTATCTCCCCCTCTCACCTTCCTCTCTCCCTTTGTCCCCTGTCCCTCTCTCTCCTTCTTTCTCCCTTTCTCTCTCTCCCTCTCTCTCTTTCCCACTCTCTCTCTCCGTCTCGCTCTCTCTCTTTCTTTCTCCTCACTTTCTTCCCTCTCTCTTTCTCTCTCTCTCCCTCTCTGTCTCTCTCTCTCTCTTTCTTTCTGTCTCTCTGCCTCGCTCCCTTTCTCTTTTTCTCTCCCTCTGTCCGTCTCTCCCTTTGTCTCTCTCTCTCTCTCACTATATCTTTCTTTCCCTCTCTCTCTCTCCCTCCTTTTCTCTCCCTCTGTGCCTCTCTCTCTTTCTCTCTCTCTCCCTCTCTGTCTCTCTCTCTCTTTCTTTCTGTCTCTCTGCCTCGCTCCCTC
Organism: Chiloscyllium punctatum; assembly: GCF_047496795.1. Classification (NCBI taxonomy): domain Eukaryota; kingdom Metazoa; phylum Chordata; class Chondrichthyes; order Orectolobiformes; family Hemiscylliidae; genus Chiloscyllium; species Chiloscyllium punctatum. The sequence continues at coordinate 56,017,199 of NC_092754.1, read as the reverse complement.
TTTTTCTCTCTTTCTTTCTCTCTCTTTCTCCCCACTTTCTTCCCTCTCTCTGTCTCTCTCCCTCTCTTTCTTTCTGTCTCTCTGCCTCGCTCCCTCTCTCTTTTTCTCTCCCTCTGTCCGTCTCTCCCTTTGTCTCTCTCTCTCTCTGCCTCTCTCACTATATCTTTCTTTCCCTCTCTCTCTCTCTCTCCTTTTCTCTCCCTTTGTCTCTCTCTCTCTCTCTCTCTCTGCCTCTCTCTCTCACTATATCTTTCTTTCCCTCTCTCTCTCTCTCCCTCCTTTTCTCTCCCTCTGTCCCTCTCTCCCTTTGTCTCTCTCTCTCTCTCTCTCTCTGCCTCTCTCTCTCACTATATCTTTCTTTCCCTCTCTCTCTCTCTCCCTCCTTTTCTCTCCCTCTGTCCCTCTCTCCCTCTGTCCCTCTCTCTCTCTCTCTCCCCCTCCTTTTCTCTCCCTCTGTCCCTCTCTCCCTTTGTCTCTCTCTCTCTCTCTCCCTCCTTTTCTCTCCCTCTGTCCCCCCCCCCTCTCTCCCTCCTTTTCTCTCCCTCTGTCCCCCCCTCTCTCTCTCTTCCTCCTTTTCTCTCCCTCTGTCCCCCTCCCTCTCTCTCTCTCCCTCCTTTTCTCTCCCTCTGTCCCTCTCTCCCTCTGTCCCCCTCTCTCTCTCTCTCCCTCCTTTTCTCTCCCTCTGTCCCTCTCTCCCTCTGTCCCCCTCTCTCTCTCTCTCCCTCCTTTTCTCTCCCTCTGTCCCCCCCCTCTCTCTCTCTCTCTCTCTCCCTCCTTTTCTCTCCCTCTGTCCCCCCCCCTCTCTCTCTCTCCCTCCTTTTCTCTCCCTCTGTCCCCCCCTCTCTCTCTCTCCCTCCTTTTCTCTCCCTCTGTCCCTCTCTCCCTCTGTCCCCCTCTCTCTCTCTCTCCCTCCTTTTCTCTCCCTCTGTCCCCCCCCCCTCTCTCTCTCTCTCTCTCTCCCTCCTTTTCTCTCCCTCTGTCCCCCCCTCTCTCTCTCTCCCTCCTTTTCTCTCCCTCTGTCCCCCCCTCTCTCTCTCTCTCTCTCCCTCCTTTTCTCTCCCTCTGTCCCCCCCCCTCTCTCTCTCTCCCTCCTTTTCTCTCCCTCTGTCCCCCCCCCTCTCTCTCTCTCCCTCCTTTTCTCTCCCTCTGTCCCTCTCTCCCTCTGTCCCCCTCTCTCTCTCTCTCCCTCCTTTTCTCTCCCTCTGTCCCTCTCTCCCTCTGTCCCCCCCTCTCTCTCTCTCCCTCCTTTTCTCTCCCTCTGTCCCCCCCTCTCTCTCTCTCTCCCCCTCCTTTTCTCTCCCTCTGTCCCCCCCTCTCTCTCTCTCCCTCCTTTTCTCTCCCTCTGTCCCCCCCCCTCTCTCTCTCTCTCTCTCCCTCCTTTTCTCTCCCTCTGTCCCCCCCCTCTCTCTCTCTCCCTCCTTTTCTCTCCCTCTGTCCCCCCCCCTCTCTCTCTCTCTCCCTCCTTTTCTCTCCCTCTGTCCCCCCCCTCTCTCTCTCCCCCTCCTTTTCTCTCCCTCTGTCCCTCTCTCCCTCTGTCCCCCTCTCTCTCTCTCCCCCTCCTTTTCTCTCCCTCTGTCCCCCCCTCTCTCTCTCTCCCTCCTTTTCTCTCCCTCTGTCCCCCTCTCTCTCTCTCCCCCTCCTTTTCTCTCCCTCTGTCCCCCTCTCTCTCTCTCTCCCTCCTTTTCTCTCCCTCTGTCCCCCCCTCTCTCTCTGTCTCCCTCCTTTTCTCTCCCTCTGTCCCCCCCCCTCTCTCTCTCTCTCCCCCCCTCCTTTTCTCTCCCTCTGTCCCCCTCTCTCTCTCTCCCCCTCCTTTTCTCTCCCTCTGTCCCCCTCTCTCTCTCTCCCCCTCCTTTTCTCTCCCTCTGTCCCCCTCTCTCTCTCTCCCCCTCCTTTTCTCTCCCTCTGTCCCCCCCTCTCTCTCCCCCCCTCCTTTTCTCTCCCTCTGTCCCCCCCCTCTCTCTCTCTCTCTCTCCCCCCCTCCTTTTCTCTCCCTCTGTCCCCCCCCTCTCTCTCTCTCTCTCTCTCCCCCTCCTTTTCTCTCCCTCTGTCCCTCTCTCCCTTTGTCTCTCTCTCTCTCTCCCTCCTTTTCTCTCCCTCTGTCCCCCCCCCTCTCTCTCCCTCCTTTTCTCTCCCTCTGTCCCCCCCTCTCTCTCTCTTCCTCCTTTTCTCTCCCTCTTCCCCCTCCCTCTCTCTCTCTCCCTCCTTTTCTCTCCCTCTGTCCCTCTCTCCCTCTGTCCCCCTCTCTCTCTCTCTCCCTCCTTTTCTCTCCCTCTGTCCCTCTCTCCCTCTGTCCCCCTCTCTCTCTCTCTCCCTCCTTTTCTCTCCCTCTGTCCCCCCCCCTCTCTCTCTCTCTCTCTCTCCCTCCTTTTCTCTCCCTCTGTCCCCCCCCCTCTCTCTCTCTCCCTCCTTTTCTCTCCCTCTGTCCCCCCCTCTCTCTCTCTCTCTCCCTCCTTTTCTCTCCCTCTGTCCCCCCCCTCTCTCTCTCTCCCTCCTTTTCTCTCCCTCTGTGCCCCCCCCTCTCTCTCTCTCCCTCCTTTTCTCTCCCTCTGTCCCTCTCTCCCTCTGTCCCCCTCTCTCTCTCTCTCCCTCCTTTTCTCTCCCTCTGTCCCTCTCTCCCTCTGTCCCCCTCTCTCTCTCTCTCCCTCCTTTTCTCTCCCTCTGTCCCCCCCCCTCTCTCT
>NC_092754.1:55994521-55999521 GCF_047496795.1 Chiloscyllium punctatum | reverse complement strand
CGCACTCCCAGCCCTGGCAAGTCTTTTTCACTACAGATAACTCTCGCTGGTGTGGGGGCTCCATTATCGATGAGTGGTGGGTCCTGTCTGCTGCTCATTGTGAGAAACCGTAAGTATCCAATCCTCCCCCTTCCTCAGTGGTACATCATTTGCTGAGTCCCTTCCTTTCCCAGTCTTCCTGGAATCTGTCAGAGGAACAAGTCTCCCTGCAGTTATTCACAATCCGAAATCTCTCACATTTACAGACATACCCTCGGACCTGTCTGTCCCATCCACCCTCTCTGTCCCCTGCCTTCTGTTTCAACGCTCTCTCCAAATAATCCTGTTGGTTCATACAATCTGTCATGTGTTTCAAACCCTCTCTCTCTGTTCTGTTGTCAATCGAGTTGTCCCGATGACGGATTGTATGGGTTGGATTACAGATGTAAAGACCAGCCGTTAAAAGTTTCTGAAGGCGGGCCCCATTTGGCTCGAAACCTTAACTCTGTTATTCCTTCACCTCAGACGTTGCCAAATCAGCTGAGTTTCTCCAGGATTTTCCGCCGTCGTTTCAGATTCCCAGTTTCCGTAATATTTTGGAGGTTTTTGCTCTCCCTTTAGCTCAGTTGTAAACATTATTCCTCGCCATGAGCTCTCACGAGGATTGAACTTCCTCCGATAGACCTTACCCACGAGCTGTTGTAAATGAAAAACCATCTTTCGCAGGAATAGACATCCCTGTGTCCGATAGGGAGCCGTTTAGGCCGACACTCTCTGGAATTTAGAGAAGTGAGAGGTCATCTGGTGGTGTCAGGGTGACTCAGTGGTTAGCACTGCTGCCTCACAGCCCCAGGGACCCAAGTTCAATTCCAGCCTCAGGTAACTCTCTGTGTGGAGTTTGCACATTCTCCCTGTGTCTGTGTGGGTTTCCTCCCACAGTCCAAAGATGTGCAGGTTAGGGTGGATTGGCCGTAGGAAATTGTCCCATAGTGCCCAGGGATGTGCAGGTTAGGGTGGATTGGCCATGGGAAATTGTCCCATAGTGCCCAGGGATGTGTAGGTCAGGGTGGATTGGCCATGGGAAATTGTCCCATAGTGCCCAGGGATGTGCAGGTTAGGGTGGATTGGCAATGCTAAATTATCCCATAGTGCCCAGGGATGTGTAGGTTAGGGTGGATTAGCCATGGGAAATTGTCCCATAGTGTCCAGGGATGTGCAGGTTAGGGTGAATTGGCCATGTTAAATTATCCCATAGTGCCCAGGGATGTGCAGGTTAGGGTGGATTGGCCATGGGAAATTGTCCCATAGTGTCCAGGGATGTGCAGGTTAGGGTGAATTGGCCATGTTAAATTATCCCATAGTGCCCAGGGATGTGCAGGTTAGGGTGGATTGGCCATGGGAAATTGTCCCATAGTGTCCAGGGATGTGCAGGTTAGGGTGGATTGGCCATGGGAAACTGTCCCATAGTGCCCAGGGATGTGTAGGTTAGGGTGGATTGGCCATGGGAAATTGTCCCATAGTGCCCAGGGATGTGTAGGTTAGGGTGGATTGGCCATGGGAAACTGTCCCATAGTGCCCAGGGATGTGCAGGTTAGGGTGGATTGGCCATGGGAAACTGTCCCATAGTGCCCAGGGATGTGCAGGTTAAGGTGGATTGGCCATGGGAAACTGTCCCATAGTGCCCAGGGATGTGCAGGTTAGGGTGGATTGGCCATGGGAAACTGTCCCATAGTGCCCAGGGATGTGCAGGTTAGGGTGAATTGGCCATACTAAATTGCCCCATAGTGCCCAGGGATGTGCAGGTTAGGGTGGATTGGCCATGGGAAACTGTCCCATAGTGCCCAGGGATGTGCAGGTTAGGGTGAATTGGCCATGCTAAATTGTCCCATAGTGTCCAGGGATGTGCAGGTTAGGGTGGATTGGCCATGGGAAATTGTCCCATAGTGCCCAGGGATGTGCAGTTTAGGGTGGATTGGCCATGGGAAATTGTCCCATAGTGTCCCAGGGATGTGCAGGTTAGGGTGGATTGGCCATGGGAAATTGTCCCATAGTGTCCCAGGGATGTGCAGGTTAGGGTGGATTGGTCATGCTAAATTGTCTGTAGTGTTAGGTAAGGGGTAAATGTAGGGGTATGGGTGGGTTGCGCTTCGGCGTGGCAGTGTGGACTTGTTGGGCCGAAGGGCCTGTTTCCACACTGTAAGTAATCTAATCTAATCTGATCTAATCTAATCTCCCCTCAGCTTCCAGAGAAAACACCCTGAGTTTTTCTAGCCTCTCTTTATCGCCCCTACCCTCTAATCCAGGCAGCATCCTGGTAAACCCCCCTCCTGCACCCTCTCCAAACCCCTGCACATCCTTCCTGTAAGGGGGGTGACCCAGACTGGACACAATGCTCTGAGCGCGGCCTAGCCAAAGTCTTACCAACACGATATCCTGACTCTTGTACCCAATCCCCCCCGACCGATAAAGGCGATCATCGCCAGACACCTTCCTTCAGACTAACAGGAGCAAAGATGCGTTTGCATAGACAGAGCACAGAGAATCACAGAGATATGCAGCCCAGAAACAGGCCGTTCGGCCCCAAATCATCCCGGCTGACCAGATTGCCAGAAGTTGTGAAAAAGTCACCTCACTCTCTCTCTCTCTCTCTCTCTCCATCTCTCTCTGATCTCCCTCTCTCTCTGTCTCTCTCTCTGTCTCTCTGTCTCTCTCTCCATCTCTCTCTGTCTCTCCCTCTCTCTGTCTCTCTCTCTTTGTCTCTCTCTCTCTGTCTCTCTCCATGTTTCTCTCTCTCTCTGTCTCTCCCACTCTCTCTATGTCTCTCTGTCTCTCTCCATCTCTCTCTCTGTCTCTCTCTCTCTCTCTGTCTCTCCATCTCTCTCCCTGTCTCTCCCTCTCTCTCTCTGTCTCTCTCTCTGTTTCTCTCTCTCTCTCTCTCTGTCTCTCTGTCTCTCCATCTCTCTCTGTCTCTCCGTCTCTCTCTCTCTCTCTCTCTCCCTGTCTCTCTCTCTCTCTCCCCCTCTCTCTCTCTGTCTCTCCCCCTCTCTCTCTCTGTCTCTCCCCCTCTCTCTCTCTCTCCCTCTCTCCCCCTCTCTCTCTCTCTCTCTCTGTCTCTCTCTCTCTCTCCCTCTCCCTCTCTCTCCCCCTCTCTCTCCCTCTCTCTCTCTCCCCCTCTCTCCCCCCCTCTCTCTCTCTCTGTCTCTCTCCCTCTCTCTCTCTGTCTCTCCCTCTCTCTCTGTCTCTCTCCCCCTCTCTCTCTCCCCCTCTCTCTCTCCCTCTCTCCCCCTCTCTCCCCCTCTCTCTCTCTCTCTCTCTCTCTCTCTCTCTCTGTCCTCTACCCCCCTCCCAGAGCTCACAGCCTGGTTGCTCATATCGGTGAACACAACACTGATGTGGAAGAGGGCACTGAGCAACACATCCAGGTTGCCAAGGTAATCAGCCACCCTTCCTACGACTATGGGACCATCGACAACGACATCATGTTGGTCAAGCTGTCCAAGCCGGTCCAATTCAGCCAGTACGCTAACCCAATCCAGCTGTCCAGCTCCTGCCCCTCGGCGGGGCTCCAGTGCCTGGTCTCTGGGTGGGGGAACGTCCTCAACAACGGCTTAGGTAGGTGGCATTCCCGACAACACGTGTTGGAGAACCGCGAACGGCGCCAACGTTTGGATTTCTGGGTGACCGGGAGACCCTGGGATGACCCCGAGGATTGACTGAACCCCTCGTTATCACGAGTGCCCTCAGAAGGAGCTGGAACTCCTCACCTCAGCCCTTTTTGTTCAAATCCTGGCCAACCCCCCACCCCCCACCCCCCCCCTCCCCCAGCTGACCGGGTGGATTCCTTCCCAGAGGGAGGGCGGGGAGTTCAAGTCTCATGGTGTGGTACACTAATGAGATGTGGCATCACAGGAAGTGATCAGGTTCTCTCTCACAGCCCGACAGGGCAAGGGGGAAGCCCACATTTCGACGCTGAATAAAGTTAACAGCTCCCTTAGTGCAGCAGACCCGAAATATTCCTGAACACAGGACTGAATATATCATCATGGACAGAATTTCACAAATTTCTGTGTATAATTTCACTAATTTCAGTGTGTAATTTGATTAATTTCAGCCTGCAGTTTCACCGATTTTAATGTGTAATTTCACAAATTTCAGTGTGTCATTTGATTAATTTCAGCCTGCAATTTCACCGATTTTAATGTGTAATATCACTAATTTCAGTGTGTAATTTGATTAATTTCAGCCTGCAGTTTCACTGATTTTAATGTGTAATATCACTAATTCCAGTGTGTAATTTGATGAATTTCAGCCTGCAGTTTCACTGATTTTAATGTGTAATTTCACTAATTCCAGTGTGTAATTTGATTAATTTCAGCCTGCAATTTCACCGATTTTAATGTGTAATATCACTAATTTGTGTGTCATTTGATTAATTTCAGCCTGCAATTTCACCGATTTTAATGTGTAATATCACTAATTTCAGTGTGTCATTTGATTAATTTCAGCCTGCAGTTTCACCGATTTTAATGTGTAATATCACTAATTTCAGTGTGTCATTTTACGAATGCCGGTCCACGATTTCACGAAATATCAGTGCATGATCCCACTAATTACACTGTGTAATTTCAGCGGGTAATTTTTTTATTTCAGTGTACAATTTACGCGAACGTTAGTGCATGAGTTTACAAATGGGGTGGGGGGGAAGTTATTTCACAAATTGAAGAGGATGATTTCACAAATTTCGGATTTCATAAATACCAGAGTGTGGTTTCACAAACATCAGTGTGTAATTTCAGAAATTCGGGTGAGAGATTTCAAAACCGATGCGGTGAGATCTTACCAATTCAAGCTGTCACCCCTTATTCCAAGTTTCTGCGACACACCAGCTCCAACTGAATTCTCCCAGATTTCGGGATAACTCTCAGGTTATGGATTAATCAAGGATAGAAGGTTCTCCCCTGAACTCTGACCATCCCACTGTAGTCATAGGTACGGGGATGGTGTAAGGGGACTCAATGTGA
>NC_092754.1:55862208-55994421 GCF_047496795.1 Chiloscyllium punctatum | reverse complement strand
GGGGGCGAGTGAGAGAGGGAGGGTCGAGCGAGAGAGGGAGGGGCGACAGAGAGAGTGAGGGTGTGCGAGAGAGAGCGGGGGGTGCAAGAGAGAGAGGGAGGGGGTGGGAGAGAGAGGGAGGGTGTGAGAGAGAGGGAGTGAGGGGGCGAGAGAGAGAGGAATGGGGTGAGAGAGGAAGGGAGGTGGGGTGAGAGAGAGCTGGAGTGGGACGAGAGAGAGAGGGAGGGGGCGAGAGAGAGATGCAGGGGGCGAGAGAGAGAGTGAGGGGATGAGGAGAGAGAGGGAGGGGGTCGACAGAGGGGCACGAGAGAGACAGGGGGCGAGAGAGACAGAGGGGGAGGGAGCATGAGAGAGGGGGGGTGGAGGGCGAGATAGGGAGGGAGGGGCCTGAGAAATTGGGATGTGGTGAGAGAGAGAGGGAGGGGAGCAAGAGGGGGGGCGAGAGAGAGGAGGGGGCGAGAGAGTGGGAGGTGGTGAGAGAGAGGGGGAGGGGGCGAGAGAGAGAGTGACGGGGCAAGAGAGAGAGAGGGAGGGGGCGAGAGAGAGAGAGAGAGAGGGAGGGGGCGAGAGAGGGAGATGGAGGGTGCGAGAGACAGAGAGGGAGGGGGCGAGAGAGCGAGGGAGGGGGAGAGAGATTTGGAGTGGGGCGAGAGAAAGACGGGAGATGGCGAGAGTGAGAGTGGAGGGGGCAAGAGAGAGAGAGAGAGCAATGTGGCGAGAGAGGGGGGTGTGGGCGAGAGAGAGAGGGTGTGGGCGAGAGAGAGAGGGAGGAGGGCGAGAGAGAGAGGGAGGAGGGCGAGAGAGAGAGGGAGGGGTGGAGAGAGAGAGAGGGAGGGGGCAAGAGAGAGAGGGATGGGCTGAGAGAGGGAGGGAGGGGGAGAGAGAGCGAGGGAGGGGGGCGAGAGAGAGAGAGGGATGGGGTGTGAGAGTGAGGTGGCGGGGTGAGAGAGAGGGAGGGGGCGAAAGAGAGCGGGAGGGGGCGAGAGAGAGAGAGGAGTGGGGCGAGAGAGAGAGGGAGAGGGCGAGAGTGAGAGAGAGGAGGGCGAGAGAGGGGGGGCGAGAGAGAGAGGGAGGGGCAAGAGAGGAGGGGAGGGGCGAGAGAGGGAAGGCGGCGAGAGAGAAAGGGGGCGCGGGTGAGGTAAAGGGGCGGTCGGCTAGAGAGAGAGGGGGGCAAGACAGAGAGAGAGGGAGGGGGCGAGAGAGTGGGAGGGGGCGAGAGAGAGAGGGGAAGGGGGCGAGAGAGAGAGAGGGAGGGGGCAAGTGAGAGAGAGGGAGGGGATCAGAGAGGGAGAGACTGTGGGCGAGAGACAGAGGGGAAGAGGGCGAGCGAGAGAGAGGGAGGTGGCAAGAGAGAGGGGGAGGTTGGCTAGAGAGAGAGGGGGGACGAGTGAGAGAGAGGGAGAGGGCGAGAGTGAGGGGGGGTGTTGAGATGGAGGGGGGGGGCGAGAGGGAGAGACATGGGCCAAAAGAGAGAGGGAAGGGTTGAGAGAGAGGGGGAGGGGGGAGGGGGCGAGAGAGAGAGAGGGGTGTGTGTTTGAGAGAGAGAGAGAGAGAGAGAGAGAGGGAGGCGGCGCGAGAGAGAAAGGGTCCGAAAGAGAGAGGGAGGGGTTGAGAGAGAGAGAGAGAGAGAGAGAGGGAGGGGGAGGGGCTAGAGAGAGAGGGAGGAGGCGAGAGAGAGAGATGGGTGTGAGGGAGAGAGGGAGGGGGCGAGAGAGAGGGAGAGGGGAGAGAGATTGGGAGGGGGCGAGAGAAAGAGGGGAGAGGGCGAGAGTGAGAGTGGAGGGGGGGCAAGAGAGAGAGAGAGAGGAATGTGGCGAGAGAGGGGGTGTGGGCAAGAGAGAGCGGGTGTGGGTGAGAGAGAGAGGGAGGGGCGAGAGAGCGAGAGAGAGGGGGCAAGAGAGAGAGGGAGGGGGCGAGAGAGAGAGGGAGTAGGGTGAGAGAGAGAGGGACGGGTGGAGAGAGAGGGTGTGAGGGGGCAAGAGAGAGAGGGATGGGCTAAGATAGGGAGGGGGCGAGAGAGAGAGGGAGGGGGCGAGAGAGAGGGGGAGGGCGAGAGAGAGAGAGGGACGGGGGTGAGAGAGAGGTGGCGGGGTGAGAGAGAGGGAGGGGCAAGAGAGAGTGGGAGGGGGGCGAGAGATACAGAGAGAGAGGGGCGAGAGGGAGAGGGAGGTGTTGCGAGAGAGCAAGAGGGAGTGGGGCGAGAGATAGAGGGGGAGTGATAGAGATTGGGAGGGTGGGCGAGAGAGAGGGGAGGGTCTGAGAGAGAGGGAGGGAGGGGGGGAGAGTGAGGGAGGGTGAGAGAGAGGAGGGGAGAGAGTGAGAGGAGGAGGGTGAGAGGAGTGAGAGGGGGAGAGAGAGGAGGGAGAGAGAGGGAGGAGGGGAGAGAGAGAGGGAGAGAGAGGGAGGTGGGGCGAGAGGAGAGGGAGCGAGGGAGAGAGGAGAGGCGAAGGAGAGGTGGCGAGAGAGAGAGGGAGGCGAAGAGAGAGGCGGGTTCAGAGAGATGGAAGTGAGAGGAGGGCGAATGAGGGATGCAGCGAGAGGCGAGGAGTGAGAGGAGAGAGGGTGAAGAGATTGAGAGGGGCAGAGAGTGAGTGAAGCGAGATGCAGCGAGAGAGAGTGAGTGGATTGGTAGTGGTTTTGGAAGATTGAGTGAGATTGGATTGAGAGTGGAGGTTGAGAGTGAGGTGTGTTTGTTTGGGTTGTTTTTTGTTCAGAGTTGGAGGATGGGACGAGCGAGAGTAGGAATGAGGTGAAGGGGTGAGAGGAGAGGTTTGTGGGGTAGTTGTGGGTGTTGTTGGTAGTTTTTGTGTTTTAGTAGGTGGTTGTGGGTTTGTGTGATGGTTAGATTGGTTGTGAGTTTGGTTTGAATTGAGAGGGGCATGAGAGTGGGTTGTGGTTGTTTGTTTTTTTTGTGTGTATTGGTAGTGGAGTGTGGGTGGTTTGTGGTTTGTAGAGTTGTGTGGAGTGAGTTGTGTGGTGTGAGGTTGGGTGTTTGTTGTGAGTTATGAGAGAGGAGGAAGTGGTTGAGTGTGAGTTGAATAGGGTTGTGAATATTGGTGAGGAAGTTGGAGGAGGTTTGAGTGGTTGGTGAGATGTGTAGTTGAAGGAAGGGAGGGGGGTTGTGGGGGGGTGAGAGGGGGGTTTAGTGATGGAGGGGTGTATAGTGGTAGAGAGAGTGGGAGAGAGGTTGAGGATGGTGAGTTGGAAGAAGTAAGTGGAGTGGTGTTTTGTGTGTTTTTAGGATTTGGGTTTTTTGTTTGGTTTGGGTGTTTGGTGGTTTGGGGTGGGTTTTTGGGTTTGTTGGGGGTTGGAGGTGAGAGAGGAGTGAGAATGGGAGAGCGAGAGGGGCAAGAGAAGAGTGTGGTATTGGGGAGGTGGTGTTAGAAGTGGGGTGTGAGAGGGGAGGAGGAACGGTGGCCGGGGGGTGGGGTGTGGAGGTGAGAGGGGTGGTGTGAAATAGGGGGGGTGAAGGGATGAGGGGGGCGAGGGGGGTGTGGAGGGTGGGGGGTTGGGAGGTGGGGGGTGTGGGGGTGGGGGAGAGGGGTGGAGGGAGGGAGTTGGGAGGGGGTGTGAGGGAGGAGTGTTGGTATGTTATATGATTAGATGTATGAAATGACGTATAGAAGACCGGAGAGCAGATATGCTGGTAATTGGTAGACTCAGTCACTAACTTGCAGCCAGGTTTCTGATAATAACCAAAAACACAACAGGAGTCGCCTTGCAGAATAGGGAGCCATGGTTACATCAACATCAGAGCACGAGGAGGCTATTTAGCTCGTGAGCTCCTATTCCACCATTCACCCATCTGGTAATCTTCATCAATCATGATAAATCCCTGTCTTTGTTCCCATAATCCTTCAGCATTTTCATTCGAAATCTACCAATCTCAGATTTAAAATTTGCAAATGATTTCCAATCAATCGCTGTTTGTGGAACTTTATCAAACTTATCCATTGATAAAAGTGATTCCCTGATATCACACGTCAATGTTCTGACTCTAACACATTATCTGTTTAACCTTTCTACTTAAGTTAAGCCTTGGAATCCAAATATCACTTCAGTAAATCTACACTGCCCTTCCACTCAGAGTGATACTCTCCTTAAGCATGGTGCCCAGCCCTGACAGCTTGGTCTAACTAGGTTCGGATTTGCTGCAGCATGACTTCTAATGCTTTGATATCTAGTTTTCTTAGAGATCAATGTCAACATTCCACAGGCCCCTTGATCACTTTTCTGAACCTGTCTGTAACATTTTCATAAACTGTACAGCTGGATCAATCACTCCCTCTCTATTTTCACAATCAAGAAATATCCTATTTTGATCCAACCTCTCACTTGCCGACACAAACTCATCGGTCGTTGTGTTTTTCATTGACTGAATCTATCAATATTGCTTTCAAATGCTATGCTTCCATCTACCTACACTTGGAATCGCAGTAATCTGTAGAGTGGTCCCAAATTTTGAACATGGCTTTCCTTTCATTATGAATAGTGAATAAATAGGGCCCCAACATCGATCCGTGCAGGATGTCACTAAACATATCCTTCCAATGAGAATACGTCTTATTATCTACACAAATGTCTCTTGTTCAAATCAAATTCCGCGGCAAGGACATATTTTGCATCTTATTACCTTTAATGGAGAGTAGAAAGATGTAAATTCAGGGACATACTTCGCAGTCAATTTGCCTTGTGTTTATCTGATTGGGGGAGAAATGAACTCTCATTAAATATTAATCTTTGTCTTCACGACATGGGAACTCGATCACACAGATTAACAATGTTAAATATTTATTCTCCTTCATGATTGATAAACTCTGGGCACATTGTTACCAAGTGATACTCACTTTTTTATTCAAAAACACAGGCCCCACCCAACTGTTGGCTCACACTCGTGACACCACATGGTCCTCATCCTCTCCATCTGAGTCTCATGGCAAAATACCTCGAACATAGAGAGGAGCAACTATTCCAAGCACTGAGATCCCAGTAATTGGTACCACCACTCACCCTAATCCATTGGAGAAGCCGATTGGTCCCGCACTATGTCCTCATCTGAATCATGCTGCTGGCTGCGTTCCTTCCCCATATTAAAGCAGTGATGGTTCTCTGATGGCAGAAGGGAATGGACGGATTTCTCTTCAATCTCATCTTTCATCATTGACTCGTCGAACTCATGGGAGTACTCAGTGGCAACAGAAGCAGAATCTGGAGTGACAATAAATGATTGATATTATTCTTTGTTATTTTCCATTGCTCACTGAAAGGTTTAGAACTTGAACTTGAAGTTAGGGGCTGAGCTAGATTAATTATCTGCTCAAAGAGCAGAGTTGGGTTACAATTATTGATTCAACACAACTTTGATATTGAATCACACATTGTTTATGTTTCCTTATGGACAACCACAGATCCAAGGGAAACACAAGGAAGTTGGATTGAATAGCTGAAGCACATGACTGATTAAAGGAATCTTGAAATAAATCAGTGCAGGACATGTGCCTATTTGACCCACATATCCTTTGGGTAGGGAAGGAGTGCTAACGTAGCAAAGGATTTCGGTTGATTCAAATCATCTAACTGAAGAGACACATTTCCCTGCTTAAGTCATGAGATCAGTGGAAGGACAAAACATCATTTCTGGTTAAAGAATTCACCTTTCTCACCTGGTAATGAAGGCACACTGTCTCTGCGGATCGAGTCGTTGGCCACTGTTTGAACCACCTCCTCAATAGAGCTATTTCCTTTTTGTGTGGCCAGAGGTTTTGCTTTTCTCCAAGAATGGTAAGGGTGAGCTGCCTTGTTTACTGCTGCCGCTGCTGCTCCTATAGAAATGTCACAGAACAACACAGATGCATAGTTTCAGGACACAAAAACAGGTTCTCAGTATTTGTGATTTACACAGGCCTCCTTCTCAACCTAAACCCATCAACATAGTTTTCTTCGATTTCTTGTATTCCAAGCTCCTCCTTGAATTCATCTGTTATTTGCTTCAATTATTCCTGATGAAGTAAGTTCTACATTCAAACCCCATTCTGGATAAAGACTTTGTCGCCCTATGCAAATTCCCCGTTAGATTTAATAGTGATTACAATTATATCCCCAGATCCAGTGGATTCTGTCATTCGCAAGCAGAAACATCTTTTCCATGTCTACCCGATCAAACGTAACTGGACCATGTCACACTTTTTCAATGAGACAAGACTGCCCAATCTTACTTGATGAATTCAAACTCAGTTTGGATATAATTCCAGTAACTATTCTTTACCTTCCCAGATCCGAACTGTGTGCAGTGCTCCAAGGGTGACCTGTCCATGGTCCTACACATATCGAACACATTTCCATTCTGTCGCCCCAGAAATAAACCCATGACCTACTTCTCCATCTAACCTCACAAACCGGTGCCATTTACTGCCAGTGACTCATTCCTATCTCCAGATCCCTCTGCCCTATTTAAGGACATATTTCCAAAGAGGAAGTGATCTCTGTATTTTATTGACCACAGTGTACTACCTCACACATGGGTGGAGGTTAATCTTCCACAACTTTGACTGCAAATTTCCCTGAACCAAATCTTCCCTACAGTAAGTCTTCCGAAAAATAAAACTCTAATATATTGAGGTACTTAATCTCGTCAACTATTGCTTATTTGAAAAGCGCTAACTGCCCAGCTCAGTTTTGAACAAACATCCTGTGCCACGGTTATTAAAATGTCACAAGCTGAACTACAACCACTATTTGCATTCATATTCATTGGAGCCCAGGAGTGACAGGTGGTATCATTGACGTCTATAAAATGGTCAAGGGATTGACCAAGTAGATGCAGAGAAGATGATCAATCTAAAATGAGGAGTGGTAAATTTAGGGGAAGTTGGAGGAATTACGTTTCTCACAGGATGGTGAATCTGGTGAATTCACTACCTCAGAACAATGTGGATTATGGGACATGAAGTAAATTGAAATAGGAGGCACACAGATTTTTAATGAGTAATGGGCTGAAGAGTTAAGGAGAGCTGGCAGGAAAGTGGTGTTCAGGCCAAGATGAGATTAGCCATGACTGTATCAAATGGCAGAGCAGGTATAAGGGGCTGATTAATAATCCTGCTCCTAATTCTAATGATCCTATGTTCTTATTTCAAATGGAGGAAGTAAGAGAAATAGACTGATGCAAGGGGTTTATTGGGCATGGTATTGGAAAGACTATGGTGGATTTGGTGAGGTGAGCAACAATGTCTCTACTGTAGTGTTAGAAGACCAGCTGGGCCCAGGACAGAGAAAAGGCCGTAATGTCTCCTTTGCAGCATATTTCCCCACCTATCCATTTTTAACCTCTACCTTATTCCCTCCTCCCTATCTTTCAGCCTGAAGATTCTTCACAAAAACTTTGCAGCCTCTTTCTCCAAACCCACCATTGCCGAATCCCCAACATCAACATTCTGGGGATTTACTATTGACTATATATTGAAGTGGAATAGCCATATAACGACGGTAAGTAAACCACCCCCGAATATCTGAAGCCTGTCCTCCATCTACAAGATACAACTCAGGAGTGCAATAGAATATTCGCTTCTTGGCTAGGTTTGGGTGCAGCTCCAAGAACATTTCAGGAGCTTGAAAGCATCCTGAAAAAGCAGACTGCTTGATTGGCACCACATTCACTCCCTCCTCCATTGATGCCCACAGCAGCACTATGTACCATCTACTAGATACATTCCGTCAATTCATAATACTTCAATAGCATCTTCCAAACCTGTGACCAATACCAACTAAAAGGAAAAGGGACGCAGATTCCTGGGAATACTATCTCCTGCAGGTTCCCTTCCAAGCCACTACGATCTGGAGTTGAAAATCGTTCAGCAGTCCTGAAGTATCATTGAGCCAACATTCTGGAACTCCCTCCCAACAGCACTATCGATAGCCCTACAACCCACACGGACTGCAGTGATTCAAAAAGGGACCTCACAACCACCATCTCAAGGGTATTAGAATGAGGCAATAAATGTTCGCACAACCAGTCATCCCCACATTACTTAGTTCAATTAATTCCTTAACGCCTCCTCCTTTCTTCCACAACATCCCCATCCATAGACAGATGCGCTGCGCAACACAAGTCCTTGGGCAGCATGTGGTAACCCACAAGGAGACCCGAGCCACATTCAGGAATCTCTTGAGGCCCTGAGCCGTGCTCAGAAAGGAATGGTCCTGAACGAACAATAATCCCCAGCGATTCACACACCGTAGTCAACAGTGAAACTACCAATTTGCCAACTTCCTCACAAAGGGATTGGTTGGGATACGGGATGAACGTCCAGAGGAAGTGCTAGGTGCAAGTTAGTTACAACATTTAAAAGACATTTGGAAAGGTACGTGAATAGGAAAGGTTGAGGAAGATGGTCCAAATGCAGGCAAACTGCACTAGCATAGTTTAGGAAATTTGGTTGGCATGGACGAGTTGGTCCGAAGGGTTCATTTCCATGTTGATGACTATGATTCTATTCTTTTCAGCCACAGTGGCATCTTGCAATTGTCCAAAACTATAGTGTAATTGAACAAGTCAATGGAGGCTTTTGACACCAGGGCCACAGAACTCTGTAGGTAAGGTGTTGAGTAGTAGCTGCAATTTAGTGGGCATTAATAAAGAAAATAATGAAGAAACATATAAGGAAATTACTGCAGATGGTGGAATCTGTACTAAAAACAACAAATATTGGAGCTCACAGCAGTTCATAAAGCATCCATGGAGACCAAGCAAGCAAACGGTGAGTGTCGATGACTCGATCAGAGCTCTGATGAAGAGTTATCTGGACTCAAAATGTTGGCTTGCTCTCTCCATCGATTTTTAAAAGGACTTTTATGGGATGAGGATGTCATTCGCTCTGCAGCATTCATTGTTCATCCCTAATTGACCAATGGGGAGTGAAGAGATAAGCTCATTGCTGTGTGTCTGGAATAACATGTAGGACCAACAAGGTAAGGATGGTAGCTTCTTATCGCAAGCATGTTAGTAAACCAGATTCATTTTCCGAAACTCGACAAAGGATTCATGGTCATGAGAATCTTAATTCCAGATATTCACTGAATTCCAATTCCACCATTTCCTGTGGCACTATTCGACCCTGGTTCTTCAGAATGCTACCTGTATCTTTGGATAAATAGTCTAGCAATAATACCACTCGGCCATCGGCTCCCTACAGTGATCTTCAGTATATGTTGTTTTCAGTTCTCATGAAATATGTTATGCATTGAGTTTGTACTCTGTAATAGCATTCACAGTGAGTACAAAACGCTCAGCTCCAGTCATGATGTTTGATTCTGGAAGACTCTGACAGACTGGCTAATGAAACGGAGTTATGCATTTTAATATCTGGCAGTTCCTCCGCAGGTCCAGCTGGCGTTGGGCTGCTCTCATTCCTTCTGCGATGAAACAAAGAAAAGACAGTTGATAATCCCCACTAAGTCTCGAAATTCAATTGCACCGCAGCCATAGTCACTTATTTTAATTCAAAAATGTTTCAGTGCAAGATATTTCAGCAAGCTCACCACCTCCTGTCTCAGTTTAATGGGAAATGCGATCAATTCTGCAGCGCCTACTGTCCCAGTGGAAACGGCCACTAGTTTAAGCTCTTGAACAGGCTATCAGCTGATCTGAGTTTTCAATGTTGTTCTTTGACAGTTTGGAACAGGTTTTGCACAAGGGGGCATGCAGATAGGAAAAAAACTCACTTATATTCAACACAAGAAAAGGCAATTCAGTTTAAATGAAAAAGATTAATTGATATCAGGTCTCAGGTCAGGACACAAAACAGTCAAGTTTGGAATTTGCAGAGACCATCAAGACTGCCCATTCAGTTACTGAAGTTTGTCTCATATTGTTTTCCTAACCAACCTATTTCTACGCATTATGACACCTCTGGCTCAGGTGGGACTGATACAGGCCTTCTGGCTCAAAATTGGAGACACTATCACAGCATCACAAGAGCACTTTGTTTTAGCTGAGTAACTAGTGGGTTAATTTCCCCAATTATCTTACTAATCCGGAAGATACTGTTGCCATCCTAAAGATCGGAAATAAGCAAGGTACTAATGTGGTGAAGGGAGAAAGTGAGGAATGCAGATGCCGGTTGATCAGAGCTGAAAAACGTGTTGCTGGAAAAGCACAGCAGTTCAGGCAGCATCCAAGAAACAGCATAATCGACGTTTCGGACATTAGCCCTTCTTTCGGAATGAGGAAAGTATGCCAAGCAGGCAAAGATAAAAGGTTGGGAGGAGGAACTTGGGGGAGGGGCGTTGAGAGTGCGATCGGTGGAAAGAGGTTAAGGTGCGGGTGATAGGCTGGAGAGGGGGTGGGGGCGGAGGTGTCGAGAAGAAGATTGCAGATCAAGAATGCGCTGCTTAGTCCCAGGGTTGGGACTGAGATAAGGTGGGGCGAGTAAAATGAGGAAATTGGAAAAATCTGTATTCATCCATTGTGGTTGTAGTGTTCCTAGGTGGAAGATGAGGCATTCTTCCTCCAGGCGACGTGTTGCCATGGTCTGCAGATGGAAGAGGCCAAGGACCTGCATGTCCTTGGCCGAGTGGGAGAGGGAGATAAAGTGTTCAGCTACGGAGCGGTTGGGTTTTTTGGTGCGGGTGTCCCAGAGGTGCTCTCTGAAACTATCTGCAAGTTGGCGGCCTGTCTCCCCAATGTGGAGGAGGCCACATCGGGTGCAGCGGATGCAGTAAATGATGTGTGTGGAGGTGCAGGTGAATAAGTGGTGGATATGGAAGGATGCCTTGTGGCCTTGGAAGGAAGGGAGGGGGCAGGTGTGAGGGCAAGTTTTGTATTTCTTGCGGTTGTAGGGGAAGGTGCTTGGTGTGGAGGTTGGGTTGGAGGGAGTGTGGACCTAACGAGGGATTCGCGGAGGAAGTGGTCTTTCTGGAACGCTAAAAGGGGAGGGGAGAAAAATATATCCTTGGTGGTGGGGTTCGTTTGGAGGTGGCGGAAATGACAAAGGATGATACGATGTATCTGGAGGTTTGGGGGGTGCTAGGTGAGGATCAGTGGAGTTCTGTCCTGGTAGTGATTGGAGGGGTGGGATTCAAGGGCGGAGGAGTGAGAAGTGGAGGAGATGTGGTGGAGAGCATTGTCAACCACGTCTGAGGGGATATTGCGGTCTTTGAAGAAAGAGGGCATCTGGGTTGTTCGGTAAGTGTCCCCTTTCTCTGGTAGAGCGTCTTTGGGATCATAGCAGCTAATGCTGCTCTGCTTCACCTCTGGCCCCCTCATGACCACTTTGTCAATATCTAGCTTCCTCAGTCTCGAACCAATGGTGTATTTTTGGTCTGTTTAGTACTGTACTATTACTGTTATATACCCTTTGTAAATGAGTTTTTCACTGCGGCACAGCCCCTGACCGTGTGCTGCTCTATTATCAGATTTTTTTTCTGGAATATCTTTGATAGATAAGAATTCTTTTTTCCAATAAGCAAGTGTATTTTCCATCCATTTCTGACTATCAATTCAGCACCATTTTCATTCCCTGTAATCCATTTTGCACTCCCTGAAACATCAACTGTGTTTCTCCTTCCACAGATACCAGTGATTAATGCCAAAGCCCTGTTGCCTGTGGAGAGGGTGATGCTTGACTTTCTTGCACAGCGGCACTTTGTGTGGTGAAGGTACTCCCACAATGTGGTTGGGGAAGAGATATTACAGAATAGTTTTATTATCATGCTTGTAATTTCACAAAAAATATTATTGAGAACTTTAGATATAAGGCCAGAGTTGAAAATATTAGGTCAGCTGACCAAAAGCATTTCCAAAAAGCAGGTTTTGAGGGATGCCTTAAATGAGGAAAGCAGATCTGTGAGGTTTTGTCTGCAAATTCCAGACCATGTTGCTTTAGCAACTGTAGAATTAGCCACACAGTTGAAGTAATGAATTAACAAATCGTTGAGGGTCTCGAAGAAAATGAGTTGTCGAGGTTTGAAAGGATATGAGGTACAGGGAGCTAGGGATGATCACAGGCAGGAATTAAATCAAGAGTGAGTTTTTAAAATTGCTGTTGCTTATGAATAGGAGCCTTTTGACGGATGAACATGTTTGGGGAGAAGTGAGCACGTAGGCGACAGAGTTTTCAATTTTTCTTGAGATTACAGGGAGGTTGAATTTGGGAGGCTAGCCAGGAGTCTGATTGGATAATTAAGTCTTGAGATAACACACGATGGGTGAGAGTTTCAGTATATGAGCTGAGATGAGGGTGGAATCAGCTAGAAATTTTGGTCTTGGAGTGGGACTGGGCTGTTCCCCTCACCTCGCTTCTGGGATTCAGCTGGTTGTCAGGTTGTGAAACAGAACGGTATCACCATTGGGAGCTGACTGGCCCTGGTGGAGCCTAAAATGAGTGTCACTCAGCTGGCTGTTGCTGAGCAGCTGCTGCTATGTAGCCCTGTTAATGACATCTTCCAGCATTTTACTTCTGATAGAGTGTGGTCTGATAGAGGGAAATTGGCTGGGTTGGATTTGCCCTGTGTTTATGTGGCTTAGCGGGTGGCACGTTCTGGAGCACAAGCCATTAGACATCTTGCCAGAATATTAGCAGTTCCCATTGTCTTTTCACTACTAAACCATTTCTTGATATTATTCGAACTAATTCGAACTGGCTTAAAGCTCACATTCTGTGACGTTAGGAACCACTGGAGAAGGCTGAGATGGATCATCTCACTTTGCATCTGGCTGACAATTGCTGCAAATTCTGTCATCTTATCTTTTGCATGGATGTATTAAACCCCTCCATCAGTAAGGGTGGGGATATCTGTGATGCTTCCTGCAACGAGTTGTTTAATTGATCATTACCATTCACAACTGGGTGTAGCAGAACTGCAGAGCTCCGATCTGATCCATTGGATATAGGATCACTTAGCTCTTGCTTTCTGCTGTTTGACATGCAGATTGTTCTGCTTGTTAGCTTCCCCAGGTTGGCACTTCATTTTTAGGTATGCCTGGTGCTGCTCATGGCATGCCCTCCTTTTCTGTCCATTGTAACGGATGACTATGGGATTTACAAACCCATGAGATTACAGATTGTGCTGGAGTACAGTTCTGCAACTGTTGATATCCCACAGTGCCTCAGAGATATCCAGTTTGATTTCCCACATCTGTCCTATTTAACACAGTGATAGTTCCACTCAACACAATGGAGGGCACTCTCAACTTTAAGGCGAGGCTTTGTCAGCAAAAGGACTGTGTGATGGTGGCTCT
This sequence comes from Chiloscyllium punctatum, assembly GCF_047496795.1. NCBI lineage: Eukaryota > Metazoa > Chordata > Chondrichthyes > Orectolobiformes > Hemiscylliidae > Chiloscyllium > Chiloscyllium punctatum. The sequence continues at coordinate 55,981,184 of NC_092754.1, read as the reverse complement.
TACCGGTACTGTCATGGACTGATGCAGTTGCAGCTGATAGATTCGCAACGATAAAAGAAGTATGTTTTTCCCTCTTGTTGGTTCCCTTACCACCTGCTGCAAACCAGGTTGAGCAGCTATGTCTTTGAGTACCCAACCAGCCGAGTAGGTAATCCTGATGCTGAGCTACCCTTGGTGGAGGGCATTGAAATCCTGCACGCAGAGTTCACTTGACACCATTTTATTGTCTCAGTGCTTCCTCCAAGTTCAACATGGAGGAGCACTGATTCACAAGCCGAGGGAGCACGGTACGTGGTAATCAGCAGGAGCCATGAGACTTCCTGGTGTCCAAAGTCAATGCTGAGGACTCCAAGGGCAAATGGCTCCTGTGTGTATACCACTGTGCCATCACCTCTGCCTGGTCTGCCCTGCCAGTGGGACAGGACATATCCAGAGATTTCAGGAGAAAGTGAAGACTGCAGATGCTGGAGATCAGAGTCGCGCGTGTGGTGCTGGAAAAGCACAGCAGGTCGGACTGATGAAGGGCTTATGCTTGAAACGTCGATTCTCCTGCTCCTCGGATGCTGCCTGACCTGTCGTGCTTTTCCAGCACCACACTCTCGATATCTAGGGATGGTGATGGTGGTGTCTGTTCATTGTCTGTAAGGGATGATTCCGTGAGTATGACTATATCAGGCTGTTCCTTGCCTAGTCTGTGAGACAGCTCTCCACCTTTTGGCACCAAAAACCAGATGCTAGTCTGGAGGGCGTTGCACCGTCGAGAGGGCTAATTCTGTGGTTATATTTTCTGATGCCATGTTTGATGTCGAGTGGTCCATCCAGTTTCATTCCTTTGTTGAGACTTTGCACTGATTAATACAGTGAGTAGCTTGTTGGGCCACTGTCAAGTTGGCACGAATTTTTCCACCATTAGCAATGGTTCTATGGAGATCAGGAGATTCCTAATTCCAGTTGCTTTTTCTTGAATTCAGATTCCACCATCTGCCGAGCTGGGATTCGAACCAGCACGTCAGTCGTACATTTTAATATTCTGGGTAAAAGTTAAATACATCAGGTTTGTTCACTCTGTTCAGATATCACTAATCCAGGTTTTGTTTATTTTTGTAAAACACTGTCCATCATCCTATCTCCTCCATCCTTCCCTCCAACAACAAGAGCTTGGAGCACATGGAGTTTCTCTGTCGCCAAGATTGAGACAATCCGATCAGCTGCCTCTGCTGCTTCCCTATCTCCCACTAGCCCAAACTGACTCACGTGGTGTTCCTGGTTTTTGTCCCAAAGTTACATCTTTCTGCAGTCTCTTGTCAAGCGTTATCAGAGCCTTATCCTTTATTTTGATCCTTTACTCTAGTCTTTCTAAATTACAGACATTACAACTCTGTTTCCTTCTCATCCTCGTCACTTACCCTCGCCAAATCACAGACATTGTTAATTGTTCTGTCTGTCTGTCTTTTCTGGTTATGTCCTTCTCATCCATTCTGGTAAAAACTAATATTTAACCTCACTGTTGTTGGGAAATACTGCTCCATCTCCACTCTCCCTTTCCTTTGTGAATTCATTGCATTTGGTGTACCTCTATCCTTGACCCCTCCTACATACTGCCAGAAGGTGACATCATCCAAAAGCACGGTGTTAGTTTTCACACGTACACTGACAATACCTCCTCATCATCGCTCTTCATTGCTCCACTGTTACTCAGTTATCAAACTGCTTACCTCTCTTCCACGACTCGATTCGCAGAAATTTCCTCCATTGAAACATTGTAATGATTAAACCCATTGCCTTCAGGTGCTATGACAAATACCTTTCCCTTACTGCTGAGCCCCTCCCTCTCCCTGGGGAATGCCTGAGGAAGCAATACACTCTTCACAATATTGCTGTCATATCTGACCCCAAGGTGACATTCTGATCAGATACCTACGCAATCACAAACACCAGGAATTCTAGTCTCTAAAATTTTGCTTTCTCCATCTCACCCCAGCTCCATTGCTACTGAAACCAGTTATCCGTGTATGTGTTGCCATAAACTTGATAAATCTGAAGCAGAACCTTTGATTCCATGACTGGCACAGAATCTGGTTCAAGACTCACCTCTCAGTATTTACCCTCAGACACAATCTCTCAGTATTTATTCTGTCAAACCCCTTAGGAATCCCATATGTTTCAACGATATCACCTCTCCTTCTCCAGAATCCAGTGAGTAGAGTCTCAACCTGTTCAGCCTTTGCTTAAAAGATAATTCCTGCAAACTAGGGATCATCTCATTGAATCTTCCCTGAAATGCCTCCAATAAAGTGACATTTCCTTATATAAAGGGACCAAAACTGCTCTCATTACTGCAGATACGGTGGTCTCACCAACATTTCCTCACGTTACTCTCAGGTATATACTCCAAACTCTCATACTGAAAACCCTTGAAACAAAATATTCCATTCCTCTTCTGTGTGCTCGCTTTCTGTGTTTCCTGCACAATTACCCCCGGTCCCTTTGTGATGCAGCTTTCTACAGTTTCTACCATGTGATCAGTACTCGGTTCTTTTATTATCTCCTCCAAAATGAACAACTTGCCATTTTCCCAAATTATACTCCATCTGGCAACCTGTTGCCTGCTTCTCCTGTGCATCTCTCTTTCTCTTCACGGTCCTCTTAGAGCTATACAGAAGGTTCTCCACCCCCCCCCCCCACCCATTTCTTCTAAACGTTTCCTGGTAGCACTGGACAGTGGGAAGCATGCAGAGTTGCTTTTTTTAGTGATACTCTGTGGAATGACTGGGATGAGCTTGCTGCCCATTGGTCAGAATGGAGACAACTTGCCCATCAAGCTGCATGAGCCTTTTCCACCCCATGACTTATTGATGAGGCACAGCAGCAGCACAGAAGGAAAGAAAAGGAAGCAAATCCTGCTCTCCACATCTCACTGACTCTTGGAACATTCTGTTCTGTGTATCAAAGATCTGCCCCGTTCACTCAAATGAAGTCCCAAGGTGGAAACTCATAGAAACCCACTTAGATTTCCCCCTGAATTGGTCTCCACAAGGGGTAATGTGTACAGTCATCCTGGGCTAGGAGGAGGGGATCGTGTGAGTTTCTAACCTGAACTGATTGTGATGGATTTTATAAACTTTTATTACAGGATATTACAGGTGGGCATTCAGATGGTAATCTCAGTAATTGTAACGCCAACCCCTGACAGAATTAGTCAATTCATCAGGACCTGGATATTCGCATTGTGCGTGAGTATTGTATTCCATCTGAATCCCATTTGCTGCATAAAAGTTTTCTTTTGAATCTCCCCATCCCTTCAGTGTGACCTGTAATCATTGGATAAGGAGCTGATGGGTGTAAGGTTCATTATTATAACGTATAAGGTTTGTAAACCCCTCTGTCTCAGCTCCCCTCAATTTCCTTTGCTACAAGGAGAACAATCAGTTTCCCCAAACCCCTGATTCCCCAATGTCTGTTTGCTCTCTATATGGCACACATCTGGATTGTGTTGAAACATTCTCCACTCGCCTGCATCAGTGCAGCCCCCAACAATATTAAAGAAAGTGAACATCCTCCAGGACAAAGCACTGTGGTGTTCCGTCCACCACGTTCAGCATTCCCTCTTGAACCCCGCCCCCCCACCCCCACCGGTCACAGTTGTATCACTGTGCAAAAGGTAAAATCAGCATTGTTCTACGAAACCATTAGGGCTCTCTCATTCGGGAGAGATGGCTGGTGGTGGTTTAACCTAAAGGTTACCATAACCCAGAAAAGAGGAGAGGTTGAGAAGGAGAGTCCATCTATTATAGATTGACATTCTCTATGTATCAGCAACACTTATATCATACCAATGAATAATGTAAAAAACTCCAAAACACTGTACGAAAATCCCCCATTCCTTGAACTATCCTGGTAAATCTCCTGTGCCCCCTCTCAGGGACCCTGCCATACTTCCCAATATGTGGACGATCTCTGCTTTGCACAGACTCAGCTGTTCTGTGTTCCTGTGGGTGATGTCATCATCGAGCAACAGATGCACTAAACCTCACTTTCTCTAAGGGTGAGAGACACAGAAGTCCCAATAGCATTTAAGACATATTTCGGTGCACACTTGCTATGCCAAGACAGAAAACGCGATGGACCAAATATTGGAAAATGGAGTAGGGTAGTTAGGAGGTAGTTTTGTTTACTGGCACAGACTGAATGGCCCACAGAGTCTTTTTTATGTGCTGTAAACCTCTGGACACTTAATATAGAAATATGGCAGGCCACATTTGAAACCAGGTCAGAAAAGGTGATATTAGAATAAAATACACATGATTGGTCAATGTGTTTGGGAGGAAAGTGAGATGGAGAGGTTTAGGAGGAAATTCTGGAACTCGGCGCAGGAATCTGAAAGGGCCGTCATCAAGTGAGAAATAAAAATAAGGTATCCCAATGGCTGGAATCAAAGAAAAGCACCTGCAGCAGAGCTTTGAGAGACTGGAGGGGATTACAGTTAGCGAGGGTTCTGAGGTTGTCGAGGAATTATTACAGATAAGGAAGAGTTGTGAGGCTGGATGAGGTGACAATGATAGGGAGAGTTGTGAAGAGGGAGGAATGTAGAGATAGCAAGAATTAGAGTCGTAATATTACATAACACGGAAACAAACCTTGTGGTCCAATCAATCCATGTCGACCATAATTCCAAAACGAGTTAATCTCACCTGCCTTCCCTTTGTCCACATGCATCCAAACATTTCCTATTATGTACCTGTCCAAATGACTGCCCCGTAGAATCACTGCAGTGAGGAAACAGGCCATTTAAAGTCAGAGTCATAGAGATGTACAGCATGGAAATAGACCCTTCAGTCCATCCATCCCTGCCGCCCAGATATCCTAACCCAATCGAGTCCCACCCGCCAGCACCCGACCCATATCTTTCCAATCCCTTCCTATTCATATATCCATCGAAATGTCTCTTAACTGTTGCATTGTTCCAGCCTCCACCAATTCCTCTGGCAGCTCATCCATGCACATACCACCCTCTGCTTGAAAAAGTTGCCGCTTCGGTCTCTTTTATATGTTTCCCCTCTCACCCTAAACCTTTGCCCTCTAGTTCTGGACTCCCCGACCCCAGGTAAAAGACTTTGCCTATTCACCCTATTCATGTCCCTCACAATTTTGTAAACCTCTATAAGGTCACTGCTCAACATTCGACGTTCCAGGGAAAACAGCCTCTCCCTATGGCTCAAATCCTCCAACCCTGGCAACATCCGTGTAAATGTTTTCTGAACCATTTCAAGTTTCACAACATCTTTCCGATAGGAAGGAGACCAGAATTACACGCAATATTCCAACATTGGCGTAACCAATGTCCTGTACAGCTGCAACATGACCTCCCAACCCCTGTACTCGGTACTCTGAACAATAAAAGAAAACATACCAAATGCCTTCTTCACTATTCTATCTACCTGCGACTCCACTTTCAAGGTGCTATGACCCTGTACTCCAAGGTCTCTTTGTTCAACAACACACCCTAGGACCTTACCATTAAGTTTATAAGTCCTGCTAAGATTTGCTTTCCCAAAAGGCAGAAACTCGCATTTATATAAATGAAACTCCATCTGCCACTTCGCAGCCCATTGACCCATCTGGTCAAGATCCTATTGTAAACTGAGGTAACGTTCTTCGCTGTCCACTACACCTCCAATTTTGGTGTCATCTGCAAACTTACTAACTGTACCTCTTAGGCTCACATCCAAATCATTTATGTAAATGAGAAAAAGTAGAGTACTCAGCACCGATCCGTGTGGCACTCGACTAGTCATTACCCAACAAATCCACCCAGACCTATTCTCCTATGTTTACGCCACACTAATGTAACAAAACGTCCTCACTCCGGAACAGTGTGGGCAATTTAGCATGGTCAACTTACTTGTGGGAAGATACCCACACAGACACGGGGAGAATGTGCAAAGTCCACACAGACAGTCGCTGGAGGCTGCAATTGAACCCGAGTCCCTGGCGCTATGCGAACCACTGAGCCACCGTGCTCCCCAGCAGTTGTAATTGCATTCACAGCTACAACACCTCTGGAGGTTAATTCAACAATTTAACCAACCCGGAGTAAAAAATTAATAAAAATTCTCTAATGTCTTTTTAAAGCCTTTTCTCCCCTCACCTGTAAAATTATGAAGCCCTCTCTTGAATCGCGTCCCCTCCTGGAACGGGCACCTGCTGTTCACATTACCGAGACGTCTCATGATTTTATAAACCTCTAATAAGGTCACCCTTCAAGCTCCTTCACTCCAGTAAAAAAAGATCCAGCCTGTCCAGCCTCTTCTTATAACAGAAACCATCCACTACCATCACCACCCTGGTAAATCTCTTCTGAAACCGCTCCAATTTAATGATATCCTTCCTATAACAGCGCAACCAGAACTAGGTACAGTATTCCAGAAGAGGCCTCATCAACATCCTGTACAGCCTCAACATAACGTCCCAATTCCTGCACTCAATAGTCTGAGCAATGAAGGCAAATATGCTAAGTACATATGCCTAACCTACATGTGACACAAACTTCAAAGCCCTCTGAACCCGTTGGTCACTTTGTTCTACATCACTTCTCAAGGCCCGACTTCTATGTCCTACCCTTTTTTGTTTCATGAAAATGTAAAATCTTTCATTTATTCAGATTAAACTACATCTGTCACTTTTCAGCCATCCACCCAATTGATCAAGACCACTTTGGAATCGTACATAACCTTTGTTGCTGTCCACTTTAACACCACTTTTAGTGTCATCCGCAAACTTACAAACCAAACTTTCTATTTTCTCATTGAAAGCATTCATATGAATTGCAAACAAAAGTGGACCCAGCACTGATCCCTGGGGAACACCGCTGGTCACAGGCCTTCCGTCTGAAAAACAACCCTCCACTATTACTCTCTCGCTACTGTTTCAATGCTGACTGTAAGTAATCGTTCCATATCTCTCCAAATACAGGTAAATCCTGTCCTTCAGAATCACCTGCAGCAACTTACCCATCACTGAAGTCAGACTCTGAAGCCTGATGTTCCCAGACTTCTCCTTATATCCCTTCACAGACAAAGGTGCTTTAGCCAATCTGGAGTCATCAGACACCTAAGCCGTCATTATTGATTATACAAACGTTTCCACAAGGAGCCGACAGTTTCCTCCCACCCAAAGCGTTCCACTACTGACACTTCAGGCACTTGCCCTGTCTTATTACCCCAGTAGAAAGTCATGTTTGCTCGTTCTCTGAAAAAAGCATTTACATATTGATAAAGAAAATATTCTCGAACTCATTTAACAAACTCTTCAACAACTAAATCTTTCACACTATATTAGTCCCAGTCATTGTTCAGAAAATTGAATTACCTACTATTAGAATGGTATTATTCCGCTATATATCTGTTATCTCTCTGTACAATATTCCTCAAGTTCCCACTGATTATTGCAGCGTCTATAGTGCCATCGAACAAGGTGACGTTTTGTTTGTTTTAAAACCTCTGTTAGCATACTTTTTCTAAATAAGGCTGTTCTCCACGATTTCGAGTTTTCCTTATGTGTTCAAACAGAGGATGTGGGTATTACTGACAAGGCCACCATTCATTGCCTATCCCTAATTACCCAGAGAGCAGTGAGAGTCAACCGCATTACTGTGGGTCTGGAGTCACGTGCAGGTCAGACCAGGTAAGGATGGCAGTTTCCTTCCCTAAGAATTTTAGTGAATCAGATGGGTTTTTTTCTCACAATCGACAATGGTTTCATGGCCATCATTACAGTTTTCATTCCAGATTTTATTGCATTGAATTGCCAACATTTGCCATGGTGGGATTTAAGCCAGGGTCCTCAGAATATTACCTGGGTCTCCAGATTACTCCTCCAGTGATAATACCTCATTGGCGATCGCCTCCCCTTATAGTAATGCTAAAAATGAAATCTCTCCTTCTATGCTTGTCGTTTGAGGAAATGAACTGAGACATCTCCAAAGACTTCTTCAAAAGGAAACAAATCACCCTTTTTTGAGTTTTTAAAAACAATTTTCGAGATAAATGAACAAGAAATTAATTAAATAAAAAGTGTGATACCACAGACATGTAATTTCTGAGGCTGGAGGGGGATTAAAGAGATAGCTTTATCCGGAGGCTTACTCAAGATGTTACCTAGTATGGTGACGACATCCCTCAACATGGACCTTCCAGCTAAGCGTGTAAACCGACATCCAGAACCCAAACCTCAGCTAATAATCTGCTCAGAGCTCATTAGGAAGGGTTGTGAGGCTCGAAGCAAATCCCAGTGAATAAAATGGAGCAGCGAACTCTCCCAGCTGACTGGCTGTGAAGATATTAACCTCCCTGGAAATCGGGCAGAAAAGTGAAACAAACAATGACATTTCACAGCTGACTTCAGAGACACCTCACTCTCCAATGACTCATGTCTGGGGATCAACTCAGTGGATTTCATTCTCTTCAAAGATAAATCTTTGTCTGTTTTATTTTCATAAATCTACAATAGCGAGTAAGGTGAGGGCTTCATGGTAATATGTTTGACAGTGTCTTTATTAATTGTTGAAAATATAAAACACCGGTATTAAGTTATTCGAGGGCACTATTTTGTCGAGCAGTAAGAATGTGCCTTTTTTGGGTTTGTAATATGTTAAGGTGTAGAGATAGCCATTCTTTGAGTGATGTGCCTTTCCTGTCAGATGTCTGAGACTAGGGAGCATTTCAATGAACCTGATGATGATGTCTGCACTAAGTTGGTTGCAAATCCTATCGATCGCATAGATCTGTTGGAGCGACAGTAAAAGGCAGTGAGGCATTCACTGGAGCTAGTAAGAATGATCGGTGGCAGTTTCAGGGAGAAAAACTGCAGATACAGTCAGGTAGATGGGTTACCTCCAGGAAAGGTAGGAGAGGGAAGCAGGTAGTGCAAGAGTCTCCTCTGTCTATACCACTCTCAAACAAGTATACTGCTTTGGAAAATGCTGGGGGTCACAGACACTCAGGGGAATGTAGCAGAGGCAGCCAAGTTACTGGTACTGAGACTGGCTCTAACGTAATATGAGGTATATCCATTTCCACACAATCGATGGTGATAGGGGACTCTCTAGTCGGGCACAGACTGCTGTTTCTGCAGCCGACAGTGAGACATCAGAATGGGGTGGTGCCTCCATGGTGCCAGGGTCAAGGATTTCTCAGAAAGGGAGCAGAATATTCTCAAAGGGGAGATTTTGCTGTGAGGGGATGCCGTTGTACATTGGTAAAAATGACATCGGAACAGAAAAGGATGAGATCCTCATGAGAGAATATGGGAAATTAGTTTGGAGAGTAAAAGGTAGGTCCTCAAGGATAGTAATATCTGGATTTCTCTCTATTCCACATGCTAGGGACAGCAGGATAGAGCAGATAAATGCGTGGCGAAGGATCTGGTGTAGGGGAGAAGGATTCAAATTTTTTGGTCATTTGATCTCTTGTTGGGTAGTATTGATCTGCATAATAAGGCTGGATTGTACCTGCGTTAGAATGGAAGATTTGTTAGTGCTACTCGGGAGGCATTAAACCGGTGAGGGAGTGGGTGGTAAACCCAAAGTGAGTGTGAGGAAAGAGCTAAGTCTGAGGCTGGTACAGTTCAGAAGTCAATCAGTCAAGACAGGCAAGGGCAAGGCACAGAGTGAGGTAGGACGGAGCAATTACACTGCATTTGCTTCAATGCAAGAGGCCCGTCAGGTCAGACAGATGATCTCAGGTTTTGGGTTTGAACATAGCTCTGGGATATTACAGCAATTACAGAGGCATCACTCAGGATAGATTAGCAGCTTAATGTTCCAGGGTATAGATGCTATAGCAAGGATTGAAATGGGCAACAGAGCGGGGGAGAGGTTGTTTTGATGAGGGATAACATTATGGTTGGGCTTCAGGAGGGTATTCCTGGGAATATATCCAGGGAAGTGAGCAATTAGAAATTAATGATTACCTTATTTGGATTGTACCATCGACACCTCCCCACCCCCTCCCCCCCTCCCCAATAATCAGCGGGAAACTGAGAAGCAAATTTCCCAGGAGATCACTGTTCTCTGTAAGAATAGTATGGTTGTATACAAGACTTGACCTTTTTTTTGTTCATTCACAGGATGAGGGTCTCACTAGCTGGGCCCAGGGGGGCAGTTAAGAGTCAACCACATTGCTGTGGGTCTGGAGTCACCTGTTGGCCAGACCAGGTCTGGACGGCAAATTCCTTCCCTAAAGGATATTAATGATCCAGGTGGGTTTTTCCAACAATTGACAATAGATTCATTGTCGTCATTAGATTCTTAATTCCAGATTTTTATTGAATTCACATTCCACTCACTGCCATGACTGGATTCAAACCCAGGTCCCCTGATGGTTATCTGGGTCTCTGGATTAACTGGCTCACGATAATATCACTAGGCCATCACCACCTCTTCTCTTGGGAAAAAAGGCAGGGCGACTGACTGAGGTATCAGTAGGGCAGCACATCAGAACCAAAGATCCCACAGTATTGTGGCTCAGTGGTTAGCGCTGCTGCCTCAGCACCAGGGACATGGGTTTGACTTCAGCCCCAGGCGACTGGTTGTGCGGAATTTGCACATTCTCCCAGTGTCTGTGTGGGTTTCCTCCCACAATCCAAAGATGTGCAGATTCGCTGCACTCCCCATGTTAATTTGCCCATGGTATGCAGATGCAGTAGGTGAGGTGTTTGGATGTGCAGGACAATCTCTGCTGATGTGAAAAGATCCTTTGGGGCATTTGACAGAGATGAGGTGGGGAGGTGTGGGTGCATGTTTTACTGCTCCCCTGGCAGTAAGCAGGGTGAAGGGTTGGTTGTTGGGGGGGGCTTGGACCTAATGAGGGCATCACAGCAGATAATGGTCTCTGCGTAACACAGATAGGGCTGGGGAGGGAATGACCCTGGTGGTGGGGTCTGACTAGGTAGCGGAAATGGTAGAGATTAATGTGCTATATCTGGGGATGAGTGGTTTGGAAGGTGAGGACCAGTGGATTATATTCTTATTGTAGTTGGGAGGGGTGGTATAAAGACAGAGGTGTGGAAAGTGGAAGATATGCGTTGGAGGACATTGCTGATCAACTGTGAGGGAAATTGCGGTCCTTGCAATTGGAAATATTTCTGGGATGTCCTGGAATGCAATTGCTTCTCCTGGGAGCAGATATGGCAGAGGCGGAGAAATTGGGAGTACAGGATCATGTTTTTACTGAAGTATACTCAAGGCAAAGCAGGAGGGCAAAAAGGAGACATGAAATAATTTCAGGAAATGATTTAAAGAGAATCCAAAGAAATTCTACAAATACATCAAGGATAAAAGAATAACCAGACAGAGGATAGGGCCCCTTAAAGATCAACAAGGCCATCTATGGAACAACAGGAGGTGGGAGAGACTATTCTATTCTCGTATCTCATCTCTTTTTTTAACTGGAGAAGGATATGGAAACGAGAGAGTTTGGAGAAATAAACAGTGATAACTTGAAAAGTGTCCATGTTACAGCGGAAGTGGTACTGGATGGTGCAAATTGCATCAAGGTGGATAAATCCCTGGATCATGATCAGGTGTATTCCAACAATTTGTCGAATGCTAGGGAAGTGATGGCAGTGCCCGTCCCTGAAGGATTTATATCATCGCTTGTGACAGGTGAAGTTCTGGAAGTTGGGTGCCATTATTTAAAAAGGTGGTAAGGAAACGCCAGCGAACAAGAGAACAGTCAGCCTGAAGTCAGTGGCAGGCAAGTTGTTGGAAGGGATTCTGAGGGACAGGATTTACATGTGTTTGGAAAGACAAGGAATGATTAGGGATCGTCAACATGGCTTTGCACATGGGAATTTGTCTCTCTCTAACTTGATTGAGTTTTGTTTGAAGTGATCGGAAGATTGATGAAGACAGGCTGTGGACTTTATGTATATGGGCATTGAACAAGGTTCCACAAAGCAGACTGGCTAGCAAGGTTAGATAACATGGAATGCAGAGAGAACTAGCCATTTGGATGCAAAACTTGCTTGTAGGTAGGAGACAGAGGGTGGTGATGGAGTGGTTAGCGCTGCTGCCTCAGCACCAGGGACATGGGTTTGACTTCAGCCCCAGGCGACTGGTTGTGCGGAATTTGCACATTCTCCCAGTGTCTGTGTGGGTTTCCTCCCACAATCCAAAGATGTGCAGATTCGCTGCACTCCCCATGTTAATTTGCCCATGGTATGCAGATGCAGTAGGTGAGGTGTTTGGATGTGCAGGACAATCTCTGCTGATGTGAAAAGATCCTTTGGGGCATTTGACAGAGATGAGGTGGGGAGGTGTGGGTGCATGTTTTACTGCTCCCCTGGCAGTAAGCAGGGTGAAGGGTTGGTTGTTGGGGGGGGCTTGGACCTAATGAGGGCATCACAGCAGATAATGGTCTCTGCGTAACACAGATAGGGCTGGGGAGGGAATGACCCTGGTGGTGGGGTCTGACTAGGTAGCGGAAATGGTAGAGATTAATGTGCTATATCTGGGGATGAGTGGTTTGGAAGGTGAGGACCAGTGGATTATATTCTTATTGTAGTTGGGAGGGGTGGTATAAAGACAGAGGTGTGGAAAGTGGAAGATATGCGTTGGAGGACATTGCTGATCAACTGTGAGGGAAATTGCGGTCCTTGCAATTGGAAATATTTCTGGGATGTCCTGGAATGCAATTGCTTCTCCTGGGAGCAGATATGGCAGAGGCGGAGAAATTGGGAGTACAGGATCATGTTTTTACTGAAGTATACTCAAGGCAAAGCAGGAGGGCAAAAAGGAGACATGAAATAATTTCAGGAAATGATTTAAAGAGAATCCAAAGAAATTCTACAAATACATCAAGGATAAAAGAATAACCAGACAGAGGATAGGGCCCCTTAAAGATCAACAAGGCCATCTATGGAACAACAGGAGGTGGGAGAGACTATTCTATTCTCGTATCTCATCTCTTTTTTTAACTGGAGAAGGATATGGAAACGAGAGAGTTTGGAGAAATAAACAGTGATAACTTGAAAAGTGTCCATGTTACAGCGGAAGTGGTACTGGATGGTGCAAATTGCATCAAGGTGGATAAATCCCTGGATCATGATCAGGTGTATTCCAACAATTTGTCGAATGCTAGGGAAGTGATGGCAGTGCCCGTCCCTGAAGGATTTATATCATCGCTTGTGACAGGTGAAGTTCTGGAAGTTGGGTGCCATTATTTAAAAAGGTGGTAAGGAAACGCCAGCGAACAAGAGAACAGTCAGCCTGAAGTCAGTGGCAGGCAAGTTGTTGGAAGGGATTCTGAGGGACAGGATTTACATGTGTTTGGAAAGACAAGGAATGATTAGGGATCGTCAACATGGCTTTGCACATGGGAATTTGTCTCTCTCTAACTTGATTGAGTTTTGTTTGAAGTGATCGGAAGATTGATGAAGACAGGCTGTGGACTTTATGTATATGGGCATTGAACAAGGTTCCACAAAGCAGACTGGCTAGCAAGGTTAGATAACATGGAATGCAGAGAGAACTAGCCATTTGGATGCAAAACTTGCTTGTAGGTAGGAGACAGAGGGTGGTGATGGAGGGTTGATTTCTGGACTGGAAGCCTGTGAGAAGAAGCGTGCTGCGGGAATGGATATTTGGATCCTTAAATAATTACTTGGATGTGTATATATGAGGTAGGTTTACGTAAAACAACAAAATTGGAGGTGTAATGGACAGTGAAGAAAGTTAGTTCAGAATGCAACAGGATCTTGATCAGATGGGCCATTGGAATAAAGAATGGCAGACGGAGTTCAGTTTAGACAAATGTGAGCTGATGCACTTTGGAAAGGCAAATCAGGGCAGGACTTAATGCACTTAATCGTAAGGTTCTGGGGATTGTTGCTGAATAAATAGACCTTGGAGTGCAGGTTCATGTTTCGTTGAAAGTAAAGTCACAGGTAGACAGGTTAGTGAAGGTGGCGTTTGGTACGCTTATATTTATTGGTCAATGCATTGAATACAGAAGCTGGGACGTCATATTGTGGCTGGACAGGACATTGATTAAGCCATTTCAGGAATTCTGTTTTCAGTTCGAATTTCCCTGTTCTGGGAAGGATGTTGTAAAACTTGAAATTGTTCAGACAAGATTTACAAAGACTTTGATATGGTTGGAGGATTTGGGCTACAGGGAGAGGCTGAATAGGCTGGGGTTATTTTCACTGGAGAGTCAAAGACTGAGAAGTGACTTTTGGGAGCTTTAGAAAATTATGAGGGACATGGATACGGTGAACAGCCAAAGTCTTTTTCTCCCCAGGTTAGGTGGATCCAAATTAAGACCACGTGGGTAAAAGTTGAGAGGGCAAAGATTTAAAAGCGATCTAAGGGGCAACGTTTTCAAGCTGAGCGTGGTGTATGTATGGAATGAGCTGCCAGATGAAGTAGTGGAGGCTGATACATTTACAAAACTGAAAAGGCATCCGATTGGGTACTTGAATAGGAAGGATTTCGAGGCATTCAGACCAATAGTTGGCAAATGGAACACCATTAGTTTAGGATTCTTTGTTAGTATGGGCAAAATGGACCATTGTTCATGTGCTGTATATCTCAGCACAGATAATTCTCCTTGGATCTGAAAAGGTTTAGCAGTGATTTTGACGAGGGGTAGATTTGTTTCCAATATTATTTTATTTGAAGAGAGATGGAATTGTTAACAATGTCTCAATTTTCGTAACTAATTTAAGCGAATTGGCAAATAATGCAACGTGAATACGTGACCTATACTCAGTACATTCTGATCATCTGGAACAGTCTGAACAGCAGGTGGACACAGAATCAGCAGTTATTCCCAAACAGATTTGCAATTTTACTTTTTAACGGGAGACTTGGTAGGTTGTGGGAAAACGTGAGGGGAATTGGGACAGATTTGCAGCATCTCCAGTGGGAGAGAGTAAGCCCCAATGGGCTGAATAGCCCACAGCCCCTGTGCTCTGTGACACTGCCCCATTCACTGTGAATGAATAAGCTCATCCCAGGGCAGAGAGAGGGAGGAGCCCATCACTAACCTCACGATGGGGCCCGGCTAATTGAGGGCAACTCACCGACCAATAGGAGGTGAGTTGGTGTGGTCCTCCAGCCAATGGGAGTGAATAAGAGGCGTAGCCAGCAAAACGACACATTACCATGAGCTGTGCAGGTGCAGTGTCACTGTAGGGGGTGACAGACAGCAGAGACTGCCAGACCTGAATTACGAACTCCTGGTAAATTAAAACTAAAAGAACTGAGGATGCCGTAAATCAGTAACAACAAACCAGGAGGCTCGTGAAAATGTCAGCAAGCTTAACAGCATCCGTGAAGAGAAATCAGAGTTAAAGTTTCAGATCCGGTAACTCTTCCTCAGAAAAAAAAGTCAGTTTATATGCAGAAGGTAGGGTGGGGGGAGGATGTAAGGAGTAAAGGATAGGTGGGATTAGAGCAAGTAGGACAGTTGGATAAACGAGTAGATATCTATCTGGCTGGGAGTGTGAATAGCTGTAAATTGGGGCTGTTCGTGGCTAACGACAGCTAGTGTGTAATGACAGGCTGTGAGAACAAGGCCTGGTGTGGGGGGTAAGGAGGCTAGGACATGAGGTTGTTAACCTATGGTTAGCCACTAACTGTATCCATTGTAAGCTGTTCCCCACCTACATCACTCCATGATTGGAGCTGCAGAGGGCACAAGTCTCTGTAATATCCTCCCTAACTTCCTCTGTCCTCCTTTTCATTTTGTATCTAAAAATAGTTCTGTTTAATCAACGTTTCCATCATTCGTGAAGCTCATTAGGAGATTTGTCAATGTGAAAGGCTCCATACAATGCAGATAGTTGTTATTATTGCCTGACATTGTGAGAAACAGGAATGAACCCTTCCCTCGTACCTGACAAACAGCAGAAAAAGCAGAGAATGGCCTTCGGGTGATTGATGTCAGCACAGGCCAATAGGGGGCAGAGGTTGCGGGTGGAGGACAAGGTAATGCCAGTTTGTCCTCAAACCAGAGTGAATGAGGGTATCCTCAATGCTGGAATTAAGGAAAGGTACATATAGCAGAGATTTGAGAAACTGGAGGAGATTAGAGATAGGGAGCGTTCTGAGGCTGGAGAGGAAATATAAGGAGAAGGAAAAGTTGTAAGGCTGGATGAGATGACAGTGATCGGGAGAGTTGTGAGGATGGAGGTGATCACAGAGTTAGCGAGAGTTACAGTCATAAAATTATACAGTGAGGAAACCGACCCTGTGGTCTAACCAATCCATGTTGACCATCATTCCAAAATAAACTAATCACACCTGCCTTTTCTAGACCCACATTCATCCAGGTATTTCCTATTTATGTACTTATCCAAATGTCTTTTAAATATTATTATTGTATTAACAGCTACCACTTCCTCTGGAAGTTCATTCTACATGGGTAAAAATTAAAACATCCCTAATGTGTTTTTTCAAACCTTTCTCATCTCCTCAAAATGTATGCACCCGAGTCTTTAATTCCCCTCTTCCCCCGGCCATTCACCTTATCTGCACTCTTCATGGATTTATAAACCTCTAAAAAGGTCACCCCTCAACCTCCTATGCGCGAGTGAAAAATGTCCCAGCCTCTCCTTATTACACAATCCTCCATTCCCATCAACACCCGAGTAAATCTGTTCTGAATCCACTCCAATTTATTAATATCCTTCCTATAATAGCACAATCAGAACTGGGCACACTATTCCAAAGAGGCTTCATCAACAACCTGTACAACCCCAACAAAGCGAATCCCTCGACTCAAAGGTCTGAACAATGAAGGTAAGTGTGCTAACCACCTTCTGAACCATCCTGTCTACACATGACACAGACTTCAAAAAACTGAACCCCTCGGTCTCCTTGTTCCATTTTACTACTCGAGGCCCTACTTTTAATTAGTGTATGTCCTGCACTCGTTTGTTTTATCAAGGTGTAATATTTTGCATTTATTCCAATCCAAAATCCAATAAAATCTTTGAGTGTAAAGGCAGAAGGTGTATACTTAAGAGGGAAATCAGGAGGGCAAAAAAGGGGACAGAAGATAGCTTTGGCAAGTAGTGTTAAGGATAGTCCAAAAGGCTTTTATAAATACGTTCAGAACAAAAGGCTATCCAGAAAGAGAATCGGGCAACTCAAAGATCAGCAACGCAGCCTATGTGTGGAGCTGTAGGCGATGAGGGAGATCCTAAATGAGTATTTTGCTACAGTGTTTATTGTGGAGAAGGACATGGGAGATATAGAATGTTTGGAAACAGATGGTGACATCTTGAAAAATGTCCATCTTAAAGAGGAGGATGCGTGGCTAAGAAGCTGGTGCAGGGAAGAAAGATTCACAATTGTGAATCGTTGTAATCTCCTCTGGGGTAGAGTTGACCTGCATAAGGATGGATTCTCCCTGAATTGGAAGGAGGCTAATATTTAGGCATGGAGATTTGGTAGTGATCATGGGAGGCATTAAACCAGAGAGGGAGAGGGGGCAAACCCAAATAGATAGTGAAAAAAGAGGTAAATCCGAGGCTGGTACAGTTCAGAAGTCAAGCAGTCAAGGTAGGCAAGGGCAAGGCACAGAACGAGGTGGGACTGAGCAGTTACACTGCATTTATTTCAATGCAAGAGACCTGACAGGGAAGGTAGGTGAGCTCAGAGTATGGTTTTAAACATGGCACTGAGATATCATTGGTATTACAGAAACGTGGCTCAAGGATGGTTAGGACTGGCAGCTTAATGTTCCGGATATAGATGATATAGGAAGGATAGAAAGGTGGACAAGATAGGATGGAGAGTGGAGTTTTTGATTAGGGATAGCATTATAGTTGTGCTTCGGGAGGATATTACTGGGAGTACGTCCGTTGAAGTTCTTTGGGTGGAACTGAGATAAGAGAGGGATGATCACCTCATTGGGGTTGTCTGCGTGGGTTCCTTCCGGGTTCTCTGGTTTCCTCCCATTGTCCAAAGATGTGCAGATTGGGTGGATTATTCAGATTGAATTGCCCATAGTGTTCAAGGATGTGCAGGTTAGGTGTATTGGCCATGGGAAATGCAATGTTACAGAGGTAGTGTAGGTGGCTCTGACGGTCAGTGTAGATGGGATGGGCTGATAGAATTATCAGATAATCCAACTAGTTTTCAAATAGGTCTAGAAAAGTATAGACCAGATGCAAAAGTTGATGTTCTAAATTGGACTTTCAAAATTTGTTTGCGGGAGGCTAATCCCAGTAAAGGAACGATTGGGTAGTGGAAATTTAAGGAAGAGGAGTAGGCCATCTGGCCCCTCAAGCCTGCTCTCCCATTCAATAAGATCAGAGTTGATCTTTTCAAGGCCTCGCTCCACTTTCCTGCTCCCTCACCATAACCATGAATTGCTATTCTGTTCACAAATCTCCCTTTTGCCTTAGAGACATTCAAGATGAAAGCCCAACTACTTCACTCAGCAGCGAATTCCACAGATTCACACCACTTTAGCTGAAGAAGCTCCTCCTGAACCCAGTCCTAAAACTACTCCCCCTCATTTTGACGCTATGCTGTCTAGTTTCACATGCCCCCAGTGGAAATAACCTCCCTGCTTCTATCTTATCTATTCTTTTCCATTATTTTATTTTTCCTATCCAAACTCCCATTCTTCTAAATTCCATAGATTCCCAGTCTACTCAATCTCTCCACATACGCCAACCCTCTCAACTCCCAACTCAAACTAATGACTCTCCACTGTACTCCCTCCAGTGCCAGTACATCCTTGCTAATGTAAGGAGACCAAACCTGTACACAGTACTCCAGGTGTGGCCTCCCCAGCACCCTGTACAGCTACAGCATAGCCATCCCTCTAGCAATGAAGGACAATATTCCCTTCACTGCCTTAATTACCTGCTGCACCTGCAAACCAACTTCCTGTGATTCATGCACAAGGACACCCAGCTCCCTCTGCACAGCAGCATGCTGCATGTTTTCATCATTTCATCATCCAGTTTGTTGTTAGTCTGACCAAAATGGTTGACCTCACATATCCCAACATTGTACTCCATCTGCCAGACCGTGTCCCACTCACGTAACCTATCTGTATCCCTGTGCAGACTGACAGTGGTCTCTGCACACATTGCTCTACCTCATCTTAGTGTCAAATGTGAACTCTGTCACTGTGGACTTGGTCCTCAACTCCAAAATATTTGTTTAAATTGTAAACAGTTGTGGTGCCAACATTAATCCAAACACCCACTTATCACCATTCTTTACTTTGTGTTGGTTAACTAATCCTGTATCCATGCTAATACATTACCCATAATGCTGTGCATTTTAACCTTATTCAGCAGCCTTTTTGTGTGGCAACTACGGTTACCTCTTTGAAATCCAGACACACCACATCCACCGGTTCCACCTTTTCCAACACACTCATTATGTCCTCAAATAATTCCAGTCAATGTGCTAAACATTACCTGCCTTTCATGAATCCATGCTGCGTCTGCTCAATGGGACAGTTTCTACTCAGATATCTCACTATTACTTCCTTGAGAGATTCAAGTATTTTCCCCACGACAGACTTGAAGTGAACGGGTCCGTTTTAAAAAGAAAAAACACCTTTGGAGCTTTCCAATCTGTTGGAACCATCCCAGAGTACAGCAAGTTTTAGTGAATTATCCCGAGCACGTTTGCTATTTCCTCCAGTCATCTCTTTTAGCCCTTGGGATGCATTCCATCAGGGCCAGGCGACCCATCTATCTTTAGTCTGTTATCTTTCCCAACACGACATCTTTACTGAGAATGATTGTTGCTCTGTCCTCATCTGCCATTGCCTCCATAGACCTGCAACAATGAGAGTACACAGACAGTATGTTCCTGTTAAGGTCAAGGCTGGTAGGTGGATGGAATGCTGCATGACCTGAGAAATTGACGTTACGGTCTAGAAAATGAAGGAGGAATATGGCAGGTGCAGACAACGGTGTTTGAGTGAATCCCTCTTGGAGTGCAGCTGCAGTAGAAGTATACTCGGGGGAAACCTGGAGGGCAATAAGGGGACATGTGATAGCTTTGGGAAATAGTTTCAACGGGAATCCAGAGATTCTACACATATGCTAAGGACAAAAGAGTAACCAGAGAATAGCGACCCTCAAAGATCAAAAAGGCTGTCGGGGCCGGGTGTCCTTGGAGAAGGAGTACACGGTGTCCACCAACACCCTGGAGTTGTGACTGGCCACTTGTGTGTTTCCTTCCTTTTGGAGATTGGATCAGTTTGTGACTGTGACTCTGTGTGTGAACACGTGCAAGGACTCTCCTGTTGCTGCTTGGGGCCTACCTCACTGCTGCTGCCTGGGACTTGCCTTGGGGCCCGTCCCCAGGACCTCCACCACTGCTGCTGTTGCCTGAGGCCTATCTCCACTGCTGCTGCTTGGGACTCCATTTTGGGGGTGCCTGGGACTTGCCTTGGGGACCCTCCGCAACAGGCCTGCAACAACCACTGCTGCAACCAAGGAACTGCCCAGGACTTGTCAGAGGCCTGCCTCCACTGCTGCTGCTGCTTGAGGCCTGCCTCCACCACCACTGACTGGGACTCGCCTTGGGCCCCTCCCTACAACCTCCACCACTACTGCTGCCTGGGGCTTGCCTTGGGGTCCCTCCCCAACAGGTCTGCCCCCCCACGGCTGCTACCAAGGAACTGCCCAGGACATGGCAGAGGACGGCTTTCCACCACTGCGGTTGCCTGAGGCCTGCCTCCACCACCGCTGCCTGGGAATTTCCTTGGGGACCCTCCCCAACAGGTTAGCCCCCACTGCTGCGGCCTAGGACTTGCCAGAGGCCTTCCTCCACTGCTACTGTTGTCTGAGGCCTGCCTCCACCACTGCTGCCTGGGACTCACCTTGTCCCCTCGCCAGGACCTCCACCAATGCCACTGCTGGAGGTCCCCCTCCACTACAGCTGCCTGGGACACAATTTTGGGGCTGCCTGATACTTGCCTTGGGGGCCTTCCCCAACAGGTCTGCCCCCCACCACTGCGACCGAGGGCCCACCCGGGACCCGCCTGAGGCCTGCCTCCACCGCTGTTGTTACCTGTGGCCGGTCTCCACCGTCACTGCTTGTGATTCTCCCCACAACCTCCACCACTGCTGCTGCCAGAGGCTCGACTCCACGTCGAGCAGCAGAGTATGGCGAGCCCGAAGGTCGCGGGGCCCAGCCGCACCTACGCCGGGGTAGCCGCTGCTTTAGGCTCAGCTGTCCCAACCCCGGCTGTGAAATCAACACCCTTCAGGCACCTAACTAAACGCCTCGGGGTAAAGGCCTATCCCCACCCCAATATGACCATCGAGGCCTGCATCAACGAGAACCAGTGCGCCGTCCTCGGGGAAGATTTTAACTGCGTCCTCGAGGGCAGGGACCACGGCGGTGCCCGCACTGGCTGGGCGTCGGGGAAGAGGTTGGGGGACTTTGTGAAGTCCTTCGACCTGGTGGACGTCTGGCGGAATCTCCATCCCGACTCCATCGCCTTCACCCTCGTGAGGCCTGGGGTCGGAGGGTCCAGAATCGACCGCCTGTACGTTTCGCGGGCGTACGCCTCCTGTTTTCTGAAGGCCTCCACGCGGCAGGTGTCGTGCACGGACCATCACCTGGTGTGGGCGGAACTCCTTCCGTTCGGCGCCAGGCTCAGATCCGAGTACTAGCACTTTAACAACCTGCTGCTGGAGGACGGTCGGTTCCGGGACTCGTTTGGTCGTTTCTGGGCCGGCTGGAGAAGGAAGCGGGGAAGCTTCCCCTCCGTGAGGCTATGGTGGGACGTGGGCAAGGCTCACGTCCGCGTCTTCTGTCAGGAGTACGTGAGGGGTTCGAAGAAGAGGCGGAAATCCAAGATCCGGGAGTTGGAGAAGGAGATGCTCGATCTGGAGTCATGCCTCGGTCAGCCCAACGCGGAACTGGCCCTGCGCGGGGCGTACGAAGAGAAGAAGGCCGCGCTCTGGGACCTGCAGCTCATCGGGGCTCGGGGCGCATACGTGAGGTCGCGGATCCAGCTCCTCCAGGACCTGGACCGCGGCTCCCCCTTCTTCTACTCGCTGGAAAAAAGGCGTGGCACCCGTCAGCAGCTCGTTGTGCTGCTGGCCGACGACGGGTCCCTCGTCTCGGATCCAGAGGGCATCAGGGCTCACGTTCGAAACTATTACACGGCTCTGTTCTCTCCGGATCCGTCCAGCGAGGATGCTCGCAGAGTTCTCTGGGAGGACCTGCTGCAGCTCAGCCCGGAGGATGCCGGAAGGCTCGACACTCCCGTCACGTTAGAGGAGCTGACCGGTGCCCTCGACCGGCTCTCGAGGGGCAAAATCCCCTGTGGAGTTCTTCAGGGCGTTCTGGGACGTCCTGGGGAGCGACTACACACAGGTCCTGGGGGAGTGTCTAAATGCCGGACAGCTGCCCCTTTCCTGGCGCAGGGTGGTTATCGTCCTGCTGCCAAAAAAGGGGGACCTTCGTTCCTTAAAGAACTGGCGTCTGGTCTCCCTCCTCAGCACGGACTACAAAATCTTTGCCAGGGTGTTATCTTCCTGCCTGGCTTCCGTGCTGGCCCACATGATTCACCCGGACCAGTCCTACACAGTCCCGTTGCTCAGGAATCCGCACCTCCGTACTCGCGGGTTCGAGTGGCTGTCGTAGGGGAGGGCCGTGGCTGCGAGGGTGACGAGGGTCGGGCACGTGCTGGGTGGCGGGGGCCTGGGCTGGACGCTACCGCAGGACATAGCTAGCAGGGCAGCGGTAGACGTCCGGTACGTGGCCACCGCCATCCGACGCCTTAAAACGGCGGTGCTCGGACCCGACGTAGTGCACCGATTGGAGGACGCTCAGGTGTGCGGTGGGATCCCGTCCGCGCTCACCCCGGCCCGGACGGAATTTCACATTGGCCCCAAGGTTCCGTACTTCCCGCGGGAGCCTGTGCCCCACAACCTGAGCCGCCTCCGGAATTTTAATTTTGTGTCTTTTAAGGATATAAAAAGGCGGGCCCTGTATCGACTGCTGCTGCACACCGTCCACCTCTTCTCCCTCATCCACCGTCCGGACACGCCTTGGCGTGCCCATTTGCCACCGGGCGGTGGGGATCCCCAGTGGAGGGCTCTCTACGCGGGAGTCCTCCCCCTTTCTCTCGGGGATCTGGGGTGGAGGGTGCTGCACGCAGCATTCCCCTGACACCGCAGATTGCGGTGGTTCACGGACTCCCAGCCCAACTGCTTGTTCTGTGGCGCTGTGGAGTCCGTGGACCATGTATACATTGGGTGTGGGCGTTTGCACTCCCTTTTTGATTTTCTTAAGAACCTTCTCCTCTGTTTCTGGCTGCACTTCAGTCCCACGCTCCTGATCTTCGGGCACCCGGTACGGAGGAGGGAGAGCAGGTCCGAGGACCTCCTCGTGGGTCTGCTCCTGGGCCTGGCTAAACTGGCCATCAACAGGTCCAGGCAGCGGGCCGTGGAGGGGGTCGTTAGGGCCGACTGCCTGCCCCTCTTCCGGGGTTACGTTAGAGCCCGGGTGTCCTTGGAGAAGGAGCACGCGGTGTCCACCGACACCCTGGAGTCGTTCAGGGAGAGGTGGGCGCCGCAGGGAGTGGAGTGCATCATTTCTCCCTCCAACTCTATTTTGATTTAGTCCCTACCCTCCCCTTCACTGTTTTGATCACACAGCATTGCCCTTTTGATGTGAAGGGCAGTGCTTGTCACTGGCCACGCGGGTATTTTTCATTAAAAAAAATATATATTGGGTGTGGGCGTTTGCACTCCCTTTTTGATTTTCTTAAGAACCTTCTCCTCTGTTTCTGGCTGCACTTCAGTCCCACGCTCCTGATCTTCGGGCACCCGGTACGGAGGAGGGAGGGCAGGTCCGAGGACCTCCTCGTGGGTCTGCTCCTGGGCCTGGCCAAACTGGCCATCAACAGGTCCAGGCAGCGGGCCGTGGAGGGGGTCGTTAGGGCCGACTGCCTGCCCTTCTTCCGGGGTTACGTTAGAGCCCGTGTGTCCTTGGAGAAGGAGCACGCGGTGTCCACCAACACCCTGGAGTTGTTCAGGGAGAGGTGGGCGCCGCAGGGAGTGGAGTGCATCATTTCTCCCTCCAACTCTATTTTGATTTAGTCCCTACCCTCCCCTTCACTGTTTTGCTCACACAGCATTGCCCTTTGGTTTGAAGGGCAGTGCTTGTCACTGGCCACTCGGGTGTTTTTTCATATCTTCCTGGTGGTGGAAATTGAATAAAGATTCGTGCACTTTGTGTCCTTCACTGTGTCTCACACCTGCACACACACGCACCATGGGTGCTTGGGGAAAAAAATAAGCACTACCGCACTTAGGCGGTAGTGTGGGGGTTAAATTAAAAGAGAAAAATAAAAAAAAGAGAAAAAAAAAATAAAATAAAACGGCGGTGCTCGGACCCGATGTAGTGCACCAGTTGGAGGACGCTCAGGTGTGCGGTGGGATCCCGTCCGCACTCAACCCGGCTCGGACGGAATTTCACATTGGCCCCAAGGTCCAGTACTTCCCGCGGGAGCCTGTGCCCCACAACCTGAGCCGCCTCCGGAATTTTAATTTTGTCCCCTTAAGGGATATAAAAAGGAAGGCCCTGTATCGACTGCTGCTGCACGGTGTCCACCAACACCCTGGAGTAGTTCAGGGATAGGTAGGCGCCGCAGGGAGTGGAGTGCATCATTTCTCCCTCCAACTCTATTTTGATTTAGTTCCTACCCTCCCCTTCACTGTTTTGATCACACAGCATTGCCCTGTGGTTTGAAGGGCAGTGCTCGTCACTGGCCACCCGGGTGTTTTTCCTATCTTAAAAAGAAAAAAGAGAAAAAAGGGAAAAAATAAAATAAAAATAAACAGAATTGTGGCAGTGCTTGTCACTGGCCACTCGGGTGTTTTTCCTATTTTTCTGGTGGTGGCAATTGAATAAAGATTTGTGCACTTTGTGTCTTTCACTGTGTTTTACACTTGCACACACACACCATGGGTGCTGGGGAAAAATAAGCACTACCGCAGTTAGGCGGTAGTGTGGAGAAAGAGAAAAAAATAGAAAATAAAGAAAAAAAGATAAAAGAGACTGCTGCTGCACACCGTCCACCTCTTCTCCCTCATCCACCGTCCGGACACGCCTTGGCGTGCCCATTTGCCACTGGGTGGTGGGGATCCCCAGAGGAGGGCTCTCTACGCGCGAGTCCTCCACCTTTCTCTCGGGGATCTGGGGTGGAGGGTGTTGCACGCAGAAGTCCCCTGCAACCGCAGATTGCGGTGGTTCACGGACTTCCAGCCCAACTGCTTTTTCTGTGGCTCTGTGGAGTCTGTGGACCACATGGATCTTGGATGTGGGCGTTTGCACTCCCTTTTTGATTTTCTGAAAAACTTGCTTTTGGTTGAACTTCAGTCCCATGCTGCTGATCTTTGGGCACCCAGTACGGAGGAGGGAGGGCAGGTCTGAAGACCTCGTGGGTCTGCCCCTGGGCCTGGTCAAACTGGCAATCAACATGTCGAGGCAGCGGCCTGTGGAGGGGGTAGTTAGGGCCGCCTGCCTGCCCCTCTTCTGCGGTTACATTAGGGCCCGGGTGTCCTTCTCCAAGGAGACTGCGGTGTCCACCAACACCCTGGAGTTGTTGAGGGAGACGTGGGCACCGCAGGGAGTGGAGTGCATTATTTTCCCCCTCCGACTCTACTTTGATTTAATCCCTACCCTCCCCTTCACTGTTTTAATCACAACGCAATGCCCTTTGATGTGAAGGGCAGTGCTTGTCACTGGCCACACGGGTGTTTTCCTATCTTCCTGGTGGTGGAAATTGAATAAAGATTTGTGCACTTTGTGTCTTTTCACTGTGTCTCACATCTACACACACACACACCATGGGTGCTGGGGAAAAAAAAAATAATAAGCACTTAGGCGGTAGTGTCGGGGGAAAAAAAAGGGAAAAAAAAATATAAATAAGGGATACGTCCAAAAAAAAATAAGCAGGAGATTAGAGCCTGGGTGTCCTTGGAGAAGGAGCAAAAAAAAAATAGATCTGTGTCTCTCACTGTGTCTCACTCCTGCACGCACGCACACACACACACACGATGGGTGCTGGGGAAAAAGTAAGCACTACCGCAGTTAGGTGGTAGTATGGGGGGTTAAATTTAAAAAACAAATGCCTTTCCACTGGGCCACGGAGTTGTTAAAGTCTGCTCCCCATTCAGACAACTGCAGCAGCGCACAGCACGATCGCCTGCTGACCCACTGCCCCCCAGCCTGACCCCCACTGCAGTCCACACACCACCCGCAGCCTGTCCCTCAATGCCATTCATCACCTCCCCCAGCCTGACCCTCACCGCTGCCCACACGCCGCCCACAACCTGACTCTCTCCACATTCCACACAACGCCCCCAGCCTGACCCTCACCGCCGTCCACCCACCACCCCCAGCATGACTCTCTCTGCCGTCCATACACTGCCCCCACCCTGACCCTCACTGCTGTCCGCACACTGCCCCCAGCCTGACCCTCACTGCTGTCCACACGCTGCCCCCAGCCTGATGCTCACTGGCATTCACACACCGCCCCCAACCTGACCCTCACTGCCGTCCACACACCGCCCCCAACCTGACCCCCACTGCTGTCCAATGCCGTTCCCTGTCAGTCCCCCACGGCTGTCCAACATCGCCACCACCCTGAACCTCACTGCTGTCCACACACCATCCCCAGCCTGACCCTCACTGCCGTCCACACGCTGCCCCCAGCCTGACCCTCACCGCCGTCCAACACCACCCCCAGCCTGAATCCCCATGGCTGTCCACACACAGCTCCCAGCCTGACTGTCATCGCTGTCCAACACCGTCGCCAGCCTGACCCTCACTGCCTTCCACACACTGGCCCCAGCCTGACCATGTCTGACCCCACACTCCTTCCACAGCCTTACCCTCACTGCAGTCCAACACTGCACCCAGGCTGACCATCACCACCTTCCACACTCCACCCCAAGCCTGACTCTCACTGCCGTCCACACGCAGTCCCCAGCCTGACCCCCACTGCCACCCACAAACCTGCTCCAGCCTGACAATTTCTGAACTCCCACTCTGCCCCCAGCCTGACCATCACCGCCATCCAACACCACACGCAGGCTGACCCTCACTGCTGTCAACACTAAGCCCCCAGCCTTAACCTCACTGCCCTCCGCACACCAACCCCAGCCTGAACCTCACTGCCATCCACACATCACCCCGAGCTTGGTCCTCACCGCCGTCTGCACACCGGCCCCAGCCTGACCTCACCGTCGTCCGCACACTGCACCCAGCCTGACCCTCACTGCTGTTCACACACCACACCCAGCCTGACCCTCACCACCGTCCAACGCCGCCCCCAACCTGACCCTTACTGATGTCCACACACCACTCCCAGCCTGATTCTCACTGCTGTCCAACACCGCTCCCAGCCTGACCGACGCCGCCATCCACACATGGCCCCAGCCTGACTCTCGCTGCCGTCCAAGCACCACGGCAAGACTGACTCTCACCGTGGTACATCGCCGTCCCCAGCCTGATCCTCACCACTGTCCAATGCCGTTCCCTGCAGAACCCCGCCGCTGTACAACACCACCCACAGCCTGACCCTCACTGCCCCATACTGACGCTCACTGCCGTCCACACACGACCCCCGGCCTGTGCCTCAGTGCTGTTCAACACCTCGCCCAGCCTGACCCTCACTGCCGTCGACACACCATCCTCAGCTTGAACCTCACCGCCGTCCACACACCACCCAAAGCCTGACCCTCACCGCAGTCAACACCGTCCCCAGCCTGAACCCTACCACTGTCCAATGTCGATCCCTGTTAGAACCCAACCGCTGTACAACACCAACCACAGCCTGACCCTCACTCCCCCCAGCCTGAGCCTCACTGCCATCCACACACCACTCCCAGCAAGACCCTCACCGCGTTCCAACACTGCCCCCAGACTGTGCCTCACCAACATCCACACAGCCCCAGCCTGACCCTCACTACCATCCATACACAGTCTCCAGCCTGACCCCCACCGCTGTACACACACCAATCCCAGCCTGACCGTCATTTCCATCCACACACCACCCCAGCCTGACCCTCACCACCATCCACACACTGCCACAAGCCTGACACTCGCATCTGTACAGCACCATCCCCAGCCTGATCCCAGCACTGCCCAATGATGTTCCCTGTCAGACCCCCACCGCTTACAACACCGTCCACATCCTGACCCTCACTGCCCCCAGGCTGACCCTCTCAGCCGTCCACACCCCGTTCACACACCGTCCACAGCCTGACCCTCACTGCCCCCAGGCTGACCCTCCCAGCCGTCCACACACCACCTCCAGCCTGACCCTGTCTGCCAATCACACACCGCCTCCAGCCTGATCCTCACTGACCCGAGACTCTGCCCCCCTCAGCATTATCCCTCAGCACCTTCAGACTCTGCCCCGCCAGCCTTACACTCACCGCAGAACACACACCACTCCCAGCCTGACCGTCATTTCCATCCACACACCATCCCAGTCTGACCCTCACCACCATCCACACACTGCCACAAGCCTGACACTCGCATCTGTACAGCACCATCCCCAGCCTGATACCAGCACTACCCAATGATGTTCCCTGTCAGACCCCCACCGCGTACAACACCGTCCACATCCTGACCCTCACTGCCCCCAGGCTGACCCTTTCAGCCGTCAACACCCCGTTCACACACCGTCCACAGCCTGACCCTCACTGCCCCCAGGCTGACCCTCCCAGCCGTCCACACACCACCTCCAGCCTGACCCTGTCTGCCAATCACACACCGCCTCCAGCCTGATCCTCACTGACCCGTGACTCTGCCCCCCTCAGCATTATCCCTCACCACCTTCAGACTCTGCCCCGCCAGCCTTACACTCACCGCAGAACACACACCACTCCCAGCCTGACCGTCATTTCCATCCACACACACCATCCCAGTCTGACCCTCACCACTGTCCACACACTTCCACAAGCCTGACCCTCGCCGCAGCACAACACCATCCCCAGCCTGATGTCAGCACTGCCCAATGCCGTTCCCTGTCAGACCCCCACCGCGTACAACACAGCCCACAGCCATACCCTCACAGCCCTAAGGCTGACCCTCTCAGCCGTCCACACACTGTCCACACATCGCCCCAGCCTGACCCTCACCGCCATCCACACACCGCCTCCCGCCTGACCCTGTCAGCTGCCCACATACTGCCTCCAGCCTGACTCTCACTGACCCGAGACTCTGCCCCGCCAGCCTTACACTCACCGCAGTCCACACACCACTCCCAGCCTGACCGTCATTTCCGCCCACACACCACCCCAGCCTTACCCTCACTATCGTCCACACACCGCCACAAGCCTGACCCTCGCCGCAGCGCAACACAATCCCCAGCCTGATACCAGCACTGCCCAATTCCGTTCCCTGTCAGACCCCACCGCGTACAACACCGCCCACAGCCTGACCATCACAGCCCGCAGGCTGACCCTCTCAGCCGTCCACACACCGTTCACACACTGCCCACAGCCTAACCCTCACTGCCCCCAGGCTGACCCTTTCAGCCATCCACACAACGTCCACACACCGACCCCAGCCTGCCCCTCCCCCATCAACACACCACCTCCAGCCTTACCCTCTATGCTGCCCACACACCGCCTCCAGCCTGACTCACACTGACCCCACTCACTGCCCCCAGCCTTACCCTCACCGCCCCAAGCTGACCCTCACCGCCATCCACAAACCTCCCCTTGCCTGACCCTCACCAGCCCCTAGCCTGATACTCACCGCCGTCCAACACCGGCCCCAGGCTGACCCTCACAGCTGTCCATGCACCGCCCCCAGCCTGACCCCCACTGCCCTCCTCACACCGCCCTCAGCCTGACCCTCACCGCTGTCCACACACCACGGCACAACACCGTCTCCAGCCTGAAACAACCACTGTCCAACGCCTTTCCCTGTCAGACCCAAACCGCTGTACAACACAGCACACAGCCTGACCCTCACAGCCCCCACACTGATGCTCACTACCTTTCACACACCGCCCTGAGCCTGACCCTCAGTGCTGTTCAACACCTCCCCCAGCCTGACCCTCACCGCCGTCCACAAACTGCCCCCAGCCTGACGGTCTCTGCCATCTGCACACCGCCCCCAGACTGACCATCACCGCTCCCAGCCTGACCCTCACCCCAGTCCAACGCTACCGCCAGCCTGACCCTCACTGCCATCCGCACACCAGTCCCAGCCTGACCCTCACCGCCGTCCAACACTGCCCCCAGCCTAACCCTCACCACTCCCAGCCTGACCCTCATCCCAGTCCAACACCACCCCCAGCCTGACCCTCAGTGTCATCCATACACCGCCCCCAGCATGTCCCTCACTGCCATCTGCACACCACGCCCTCTAGCCTGAACCTGACTGCCATCCACACAATGCCCCCAGCCTGAACCTCACTGCCCACCACAAACCGCACCCAGCATGACCCTCACGACGGTGCAACACCGTTCCAAGCCTTATCCCACCACTGTCCACTGCCATTCCTGTCAGACCACCACCGCTGTCCAACACCACACACAGCCTGACCCTCTCTGCCGTCCACACAACGCCCCCAGCCTGACCTACACCACCCCAGCCTGACCCTCACCCCAGGGCAACATCGCCCCCAGCCTGACCCTCACCCCAGGCCAACATCGCCACCAGCCTGACCCTCACTGCCGTGCACTCACCACTCCCAGCCTGACCCTCACCCCAGTCCAACACCGTCGCCAGCTTGACCCTCTCCGCCATCCACACCACGCCCCCAGCCTGACGCTCACCACTCCCAGTCTGACCGTCACCGCAGTCCAACACCGCCCCCAGCCTGACCCTCGCTGCCATTTGCTCACTGCCCCCAGCCTGACCCTCTCCACTGTCCACACACCATCCACAGCATGACCCTATCTGCCGTCCATGCACCAGCCCAACCCTGAACCTCGCCGCTGTCCAGACACCATTTCCAGCCGGATCTTCATCACCATTTGCACACCGCCCCCAGCCTGACCCCTCCACTGCCCACACACAGTCTCCAGCCTGACCCCTCCGCCACCCACACGCTACCCCCAGCCTGACCTTCATCACCGTCCGCACACC
Organism: Chiloscyllium punctatum; assembly: GCF_047496795.1. Lineage (NCBI taxonomy): Eukaryota > Metazoa > Chordata > Chondrichthyes > Orectolobiformes > Hemiscylliidae > Chiloscyllium > Chiloscyllium punctatum. The sequence goes on along the minus strand of NC_092754.1, from coordinate 55,950,061 downwards.
GCCCCCAGCCTGACCCCTCCACTGCCCACACACAGTCTCCAGCCTGACCCCTCCGCCACCCACACACTGGCCCCAGCCTGACCCTCTCTGACCCCAGGCTTACCCTCACCGCTGTCCAATAACGCAACCAAGCTGACCCTAACCGCCGTCAACGCACAATCCCGAGTCTGGCCTTCACAGCCGTGCACACACTGGCCCCAGCGTGACGCTCACTGCCGTCGACCCACCGCCTCCATTCTTACTCTCTCTGCCGCCCACACACAGTCCCCAGTCTGACCCTCACCATGGTACAACACCGTCCCCAACCTGATCCCCACCACTGTCCAACACCGTTCCCTGTCAGACACCCACCGCTGTAAAACACCACCCACAGTCTGATCCGCACTGCACCCAGGCTGACCCTCACTACCGTCCACACACCAGTAAAAGCCTGACCCTCACCGTTGTACAACACTGTCCCCAGATTGATACCAGCACTGTCAATGCCATTCCCTGTCAGGCCCCCACCGCTGTACAACACCGCCAACAGCCTAATCCTCGCAGCCCCCGTACGGATGCTCACTGCCGTCCAAACACCACCCCTAGTCTGACCCTCACTGCCCCAGGCTGACCCTCTCAGTTGTCCACACACCCCCCCCAGCCTGACCCTTACTGCCATCCACACACCGATCCCAGAATGTCCCTCTCCGCCATCCAGACACAGTCCCCAGTCTGACACTCACCACAGTCCACACACAACCCCAAGCCTGACCCTCTCCGCCACCCACACACTGCTCCCAGCCTTACCCTCACCCTCGTCCACACACCACCCCTAGCCTGACACTCACGCTCCCAGCCTGACCCTCACTCCAGTCCAACACCATCCCCAGCCTGACCCTCACTGTCGTCCACTCAGCGACCCCAGCGTGATACTCACCACCATCCAACAATCCACCCCCAGCCTGACCCTCACCGCTCCAGAGTGACCCTCACCGCTCCCAGCCTGACACTCATCCCAGTCAAACACTGCCCCCAGTCTGACCATCACCGCTCCCAGCCTGACTCTCACTGCCGTCCAGACACCACCCCCAGCCTGAACGTCACTGCGTGCACACACCGCCTGAAGCCTGACCCTTACCGTGGTACAACACCGTCCCCAGGCTGATCCCCACCACTGTCCAATGTCATTCCCTGTTAGAACCCCACCGCTGTCCAACACCACCCACAGCCTGACCCTAACTGTCCCCAGCCTTAACCTCACTGCCGTCCTCACACTGCCCCCAGCCTCGGCCTCACTGCCGTCCACACAACACTCCCAGCCTGATTCTGAATGCGTTCCAACACCATCTGCAGCCTGACTGACACTGACGTCCACAAGGCCCCAGCCTGACCCTCACTGCCGTCCACACACCGCCCCCAGAATGACCCTCACTACCGTCCACACACAGTCCCCAGCCTGACCCCCTCCGCGGACCACACAGCGCCCCCAGACTGATCGTACACGACGCCACACTCTGTCCCCAGCCTTACCCTCACCGCCATCCAACACCACACCCAGGCTGACCCTCACTGCAGTCCACACACCGCCCCACCCTGACCCTCACTGTCGTCCACACACTGCCCCCAGCCTCGGCCTCACTGCCGTCCACACAACACTCACAGCCTGATTCTCAATGCGTTCCAACACCATCTGCAGCCTGACCCTCACCGACGTCCACACGGCCCCAGCCTGACCCTCACTGCCGTCCACACACCGCCCCCAGCCTGACCCTCACTACTGTCCACACACAGTCCCCAGCCTGACGCCCTCCGCCGACCACACAGCGCACCCAGACTGACCCTCCACGACCCCACACTCTGTCCCCAGCCTTACCCTCACCGCCATCCAACACCACACCTAGGCTGACCCTCACTGCAGTCCACACACTGCCCCAGCCTGACCCTCACTGCCCTCCACACACCGCCACAAGCCTGACCCTCTCCGTGGCACAACACTGTCCCCAGCCTGACACCAGCACTGTCCAACGACATTCCCTGTCAGACCCCCACCACTGTACAACACCGCCCACAGCCTGATACTCGCAGCCCCCATACTGACGCTCCCTGCCGTCCAGACACCGCCCCCAGTCTGACCCTCACTGTCCCCAGGGTGACCATTTCAGTCATCCACACACCGATCCTAGTCTGACCCTCACCACCGTCCACACACAGTCCCCAGTCTGACACTCACCGCCATCCACATACTGCCTCCAGCATGAGGCTCACTGCTGTCGACACATCACCTCCAGCCTGACTCTCCAGCCTGAACCTAACCGCCTTTCACACACTGCCCCCAGACTGACCCTCACTGCGGTCCACAAACCACCCCAAGCCTGAACCTCACCACCGTCCACCTCACGGCACCCAGCCTGAACCTCAGCGTCCCCAGCCTGACCCTCACCACTGTCCACACACCGTCCCCAACCTGACCCTCACTACCGTCCACAAAATTCCATCAGCCTGACAGCCACCTCCGTCCACACACCACCCTCAGCCTGCACTTCACCATTGTCCACACACCACTCCCAGCCTAAACCTCACTGCCGTCCACCACACGGCCCCCAGCCTGACCTTCTCTGTCGTCCACACGCCACCAGTCTGACCCTCACTGCCGTCCATACTCCGCCCACAACCTGACCCTCAATGCCGTCCACACACCACCTCCAGCCTGACACTGGTGCCCACACAGTGCCCTGAGACTGAACCTCACCCTTGTGCAACTCCGCCCCCAGCCTGACTTTCACTTCCGTCCAACACCGCCCACAGCATAACCATCACCACCACCTACACACCGTCTCCAGCCTGACCCTCACTGCCGTCCACAAACTTCCTTCAGCCTGACAGCCACCACCGTCCACACACCGCACCCAGCCTGAACCTCACCGCGGTCCAACACCATCCCCATCCTGATACCCACCACTGTCCAACGCCATTCCCTCTCAGACCCACATGGCTGTACAACACAGCCCACCGCCTGACACTCACTGCCCCCAGCCAGGCCTTCATAGCCTTGCACACACCGTCCACAGCCTGACCCTCACTGTCTTCTGCACACCGCCCACAGCATGACACTCACCGCCTTCCAACACTGCCCCCAGCCTTACTCCCAACACCGCCCCCCCAGCCAGACCATCATTGCAGTCCAAACACCGCCCCCACCCTGAACCTCACTGCTGTCCACTCCTCCGCAGCCACCCTGACCATCAGCACCCCCAGCCGCACCCTCACTGCTGGCCATACACCGCTCACAGCCTGTGCCTCACCGCCATCCACACACAGTCCCCAGCCTGACCTGTTCTGCTGTCCACACACTGCCCCAGCCTGAACCTCAACGCCCCCACCCTGACCATCACCGCCCCCAGCCTGACCCTCACCACTGCGGACACACTGCCCCGAGCCTGTCCCTCACCCCCGTCCACACTCCTCCCCCAGCCTGAACCACACCGCCGTCCACGCACCGTCCCCAGCCTGACCTTCTCTGTCCTCCACACACTGCCCCCAGCCTGAACCTCACCGCCGGCCACACACCTCTCGCAGCCTGCACTTCACCACTGTCCACTCACCATCCCCAGCCTGAACCTCACCGCCATTCACACACTGCCCCCAGCCTGACCCTCTCTGCCATCCATACACCGCCCCCAGCCTGACCCTCACCACCGGCCACAAACTGCCACCAGCCTGACCCTCACTGCCGTACACACACCGCCTCCAGCCTGACACTCACCGCAGCCCACACAGTGCCCCGAGCCTGAACCTCACCCTTGTCCAACTCCGCCCCCAGCCTGACTTTCACCTCCATCCAACACCGCCCCCAGCCTGACTACACCTCTGTCCACACACTGCCCCCAACCTGACCCTCACCACGGTCCAACTCCATGCCCAGCCTGATCGCCCACCGCTGTTCAACTCTGTTCCCTGTCAGGCCCCACAGCTGTCCATCATTGCCCAGAGCTTGACCCTCACCACACCCAGCCTGACCCTCACTGCGGTCCACACTCTGCCCCAGCCTATCTCTCACTGCTGTCCACACAACGCCCCAGCCTGACCTTCACCGCGCCCAGCTTGACCCTCACCCAGTCCAACACCGCACCCAGCCTGACCCTCAATGCCGTCAGCTCACTGCCCCCAGCCTGCCCCTCACCGCCATACACATATCACTCCTCGCCTAACCCTCACCACTGTCCAACACTGCCCCCAGCCTGTCCCTCACCACTGTCCACACATTGCCCCCAGCCGAATCCTCACCGCCAACCAACACTGCTCCCAACCTGACCCTCACCACTGTCCAGACACCGACCCCAGCTTGACCCTCTCCGCCATCTGCACACCGCACCCAGCATGACCCTCACTACCCCCAGGCTGACCCCCTCAGCCGTCCACACACTGTCCCCAGCCTGAACTTTACAGCCGTCCACACACCGACCCCAGCCTGACCCCCACTGCCGTCTACAAACCGCCCCCAGCCTGACACTCACCGTTGTCCACACACCACCACTAGCCTGTTCCTCATCGCGGCACTATAGCGTCCCCTGATACCTCCACTGTCCAATGCCATTCCCTTTCAGACCCCCACCGCTGTACAACACCGCCCACAGCTTGACACTCACAGCCCCCATACTGAAGCTCCCTGCCGTCCATGCGCCGCCCCCAGCCTGACCCTCAGTGCTGTTCTACACCTCCCTATCCTGACCTTCACTACCATCCACACACAGCCCCCAGCCTGACCCTCTACACTGTACATACACCGCCCCAAGCCTGACCCTCACCGCTCACAGCCTGACCCTGACCCTCACCCCAGTCAAGCGCCGCCCCCAGCCTGACCCTCTCTGCCATCCGCACAACGCCCCCATTCTGACCCTCACTGCCCCCAGGCTGACCCCCTCAGCCGTCCACACACCGTACCCAGCCTGACCCTTACTGCCGTCCACACACTGACCCCAGCCTGATCCTCATGACCGTCCACACACAGTCCGCAGTCTGACCCTCACCGCCATCAACACACTGCCCCAAGCGTGACCCTCTCTGCCCCCAGGCTGACCCCCTCAGCCGTCCACACACCGTACCCAGCCTGACCCTTACTGCCGTCCACACACTGACCCCAGCCTGATCCTCATGACCGTCCACACACAGTCCCCAGCCTGACCCTCTCTGCCACCCACACACCGCTGCCAGCATAACCCTCACCGCTGACAGCCTGATCCTTCCCACACCCCAGTCCAACGCCGCCCCAGCATGACCCTCATTGCGGTCCAACACTGCCCCCAGACTGACCCTCACTGCTCCCAGCCTGACTCACATTGAAGTCCACACAACACCCCGTCTGACCCTCACCGCGATCCACACATCCCCACCAGCCTGATCTTCACCGCAGTCCAACACCGCGCCTAGTCTGAACATCACCCAAGTCAAAGTCCGCCCCCAGTCTGAACCTCACAGCTATCTACTCATTGCCCCCACCCTGTACCTCACCGCAGTCTGCACATTGTCCCCAGCCTGGCCCTCACCCTAGTCCAACACCATCCCCAGCCTGAGCCTCACCGTCATCCACACACCGCGCACAGACTGACCCTCGCCACTCCCAGCCTGACCCTCACCCAGTCCAACATAGCCCCCAGCCTGACCCTCACTGCCGACCAACACTGCCCCCAGACTGTCCCTCACTGCTCCCAGCTTGACTCTCACTACCGTCCACACGCCACCACCAGCCTGAGCCTCACCGCCATCCACACACCGCCACCAGCCATACCCTCGCTGCTCCCAGCCTGATATTCACCCCAGGCCAACACAGCCCCCAGCCTGACCCTCACTGTCATCAACACACCACCCTCAGCCTGACCCTTGCCGCTCCTAGCCTGACCCTCACCCCAGTCCAACACCGCCCACAGCCTAACCCTCACTGCCGTCCACACTCCACCCCAGCCTTTCACTCACAGTCGCCCAACACTGCCCCCAGACAGACACTCCGCTCGGTCCAACACCAGCCCCAGTCTGACCCTCACCGCATCCTGCCTGACCCACACCACCGTCTACACACCGCTCACAGCCTGACAGCCACCACCGTCCAACGCTGTTCCTGTCAGACATCCATGGCTGTACAACACCACCCACAGCCTAACTCTCACTGTCCCCAGCCTGGCCCACACAGCCCCCAGCCTGTCCCTCACTGCAGTCCAGACACGACCCCAGCCTGACCGACATAGCCGTGCACACACCGTCCACAGCCTGACCCTCACTGTCGTCTGCACACCGCCCACAGCCTGACACTCACAGACCTCCAACACCGCCCCCACCTGACGCCCAGCACAGCCCCCAGCCAGACCATCAATGCAGCCCAAACACCGCCCCCTGCCTGACCCTCACCACCGCCCACACACCGCCCACAGCCTGAACCTCACCGCCGTCCACTCAACACCCCCACCCTGAACATCACTGACCCCAGACTGACCCTCACCGCTGACCACACACCACTCCCACAATACTCTCTGAGCCCACGTTTAATCTCGCCACCATCCACACACCATCCACAGGCTGAAGCTCACCATCATCCACACTCAGCCCCCAGCCTTACCCTCACCGCTGTCCAACACCCCACCCAAGCTGACCCTCATTGCCGTCCACACACTGCTCCCGGCCTGACCCTCACCACCATCCACATACTGCTCCCAGCCTGTGCCTCACCGCCGTCCACACACCATCCCCAGCCTGACCTTTTCTGCCGTCCACACACTGCCCACAGCCTGAACCTCACTGCCGTCCACTCACTGCCCCCACCCTGACCATCACTGCCCCCAGCCTGACCCTCACCACTGCCGACACAGTGCCCCAAGCCTGACCCTCACCACCTCTACACACAGTCCCCAGCCTGAACTTCACCACTGTCCACACACCATCCCCTGACCTTGTCTGGCCTCCACACACTGCCCCGAGCCTGACTCTCATCACCGGCCACACACCGCTCCCAGCCTGCACTTCAGCACTGTCCACGCATCGTCCCCAACCTGAACCTCACCGCCCTTCACACACTGGCCCCAGCGTGACCATCACTGCAGTCCACACACCACCCCCAGCCTGACCCTTACCACCGTCCACCACATGGCCCCCAGCCTGACCCTCACTGCCGTCCACAACCCATCCCAGCATGACCCTCACCACAATCCACACAACGGTTCCAGCCTGACCCTCACCGCCGCTGACACACTGCCTCAAGCCTGACCCTCACCACCGGCCACACACCGCTCCCAGCCTGCACCTCACCACTGTCCACACACCGTCCCCAGCCTGAACCGCACTGCTATCCACACACGGCCCCCAGCCTGACCTTCTCTGCTGTACACACAACGCCCCAGACTGACCCTCACTGCCGTCCATACTCCGCCACCAGCCTGACCCTCACTGCCTTGCACATACTACCACGAGCCTGACACTTACCGCCGCCCACACAGTGCCCCAAGCCTGAACCTCACCTTCGTCCAACTCCACCCCCAGCCTGAATTTCACCTCCCTCCAACACCGTCCCCAGCCTGACTTTCACCTCCGTCCAATACCACCCCTAGTCTGACTTTCACCTCCGTCCAACACCAATCCAGCCTGACCCTCACTGCCGTCCAACACCGCCCCCAGCCAGAGCCTCACCAATGTCCACACACCGTCCCCAGCTTGATCATCACCCCCGTCCACACACCACCCCCAACCTGATCCACACTGCCGTCCACAAACTGCCCTCAGCCTGACAGCCATGACCGTCCACACACCGTCCCCAGCCTGACGCTCACCACTGTCCACACACCGTCCACAACCTGACCCCCACTGCCGTCCACAAATTGCCCTCAGCCAGACCCTCACCACTGTCCACACACCGTCCCCATCCTGACACTCACCGCGGTCCAAAACAGTCCCCAGCCTCATTCCCAACACTGTACAACGCCGTTTCCAGTCAGACCACATGGCTGTACAACACAGCCCACAGCCTGACCCTCACTACTCCCAGTGCGATCCTCACTACCCCCAGCCTAACCCCCACTGCCCCCAGCCTGGCACTCACTGCCCCAGCCTGGCACTCACTGCAGTGCACACACTGTCCCCAGCCTGACCCTCATTGTCATTCACACACCGCCCCCAGCCTGACGCTCACCGCCCTCCAACACCGCCCCCAGCCTGACTCCCAACACCGCCCCCAAACAGACCATCACTGCAGCCCAAACACAGCCCCAGACTGAAACTCACCGCCGTCCACACACCGCTCCCAGCCTGCACCTCACCACTGTCCACACACCGTCCCCAGCCTGACCTTCTCTGCCCTCCACACACGGCCCTCAGCCTGACCTTCTCTGCCAACCACACACCACCCCCAGCCTGACCCTCACTGCCATTCACACACCAGCCTCAGCCTGACCCTCACCGCTCTCCACACACCGCCCACAGCCTGACCCTCACTGCCATCTGCACACCACCCCAGCCTGACCCTCACCGCCATCCACACATTGCTCCGACCCTGAAGTTCACCCTCGTCCAACTCGGCCCCCTGCCTGACTTTCACTTCCGTCCAACTCCGCCCCCTACCTGCTTTCATCTCCATCCAACACCGCCCCCAGCCTGACCCTCACTGCCATCCAACAACACCCCCAGCCTGACCCTCAATGCCGTCCAACACTGCCCCAAGCCTGACTCTCCCAGCTGTCCAACACCGGCATCAGCTAGACCGTCACCACTGGCCACACACTGTCCCCAGCTTGACCATGACCGCCGTCCATACACCGCCCCCAACCTGACCCTCACCGTGGTCCAACTCCATCACCAGTCTGATCGCCCGCCGCTGTTCAACTCCGTTCCCATTCAGGCCCCAGCACTGTGCAACATCGCCCAGATCCTGACCCTCACCACACCCAGCCTGACCCTCACTGCCGTCCACTCACTGCCCTCAGCCTGACAATCACCGCATTTCAACACCTCTCCCTGCCTGACCATCACCGTTGTCCACACATCGTCCTCAGCCTGACCCTCCCTGCCATCCACACACCACACCCAGCCTGATCCTCACTGCCATCCTCACACCGCCCCCAGCCTGACCCTCACCGTGGTCCAACACCAACCCCAGCCTGTTCACCCACCGCTGTTCAACTCCATTCCCTGTCAGCCCCCACCACTGTCCAACACCGCCCAGAGCCTGACCCTCACCGCACCGAGCCTGACCCTCACTGCCGTCCACAAACCGCCCTCAGCCTGACAATCTCTGCTGTCCACACATGTCACAAGCCTGACCCTCACCGCTGTCCAGACACTGGCCCCAGCCTGACCCTCACCATCCCCCAGCCTGATCGCCCACTGCTGTTCAACTCCGTTGTTTATCAGGCCCCACCCCTGTCCAACACTGCCCACAGCCTGACCCTCACCAGACCCAGCCTGACACTCAATGCGGTCCAACACCAACCCCATCCTGATCCCCACCACTGTCCAACGCCGTTCGTTGTCAAACCCCCATGGCTGTACATCACCGTCCACAGCCTGATCCTCACTTCTCCCAGCCTGTTCCACACTGCAGTCCACATAGGGCCCCCAGCATGACCCTCATAGCCGTGCACACACTGTCCACAGCCTGACCCTCTCCGCCGTCCATACACTGCCTCCAGGCTGACTCTCACTGCTGCCCACACAATGCCCCGAGCCTGACCCTCAACCTCGTCCAACTCCGCCCCCAGCCTGACTTTCACCTCCATCCAACACAGCCCCCAGGCTAACCCTCACTGCCGTCCAACACTGCCCCCAGCCAGACCCTCACCGCCGTCCACTCACTGCCCCCAGCTTGACCCTCACCGCTATTCACACACCCGCACCAGCATGACCCTCACCAATGTCCAACACCAAACCCAGCCTGACCCTCACCACTGTCTGACACCGCACCCAGCCTGAACCTTACTGCTGCCACACCGCCCCCCAGCCTGACCCTCACCGCGGTCCACACACTGCCCCCAGCCTGATCCTCACCACTGTCTGACACCGCACCCAGCCTGAACCTTACTGCTGCCACACCGCCCCCCAGCCTGACCCTGACCGCGGTCTACACACTGCCCCCAGCCTGATCCTCACCACTGTCAGACACCGCACCCAGCCTGAACCTTACTGCTGCCACACCGCCCCCCAGCCTGACCCTCACCGCCGTCCACACACTCCTCAGAGCCTGCACCTCACCACTGTCCAACGCCGTTCCCTGTCAGAACACCACCACTGTACAACATCATCCTTAGTCTGACCCTCACACCCCCAGGCTGACCCTCTTGCTCTCTACACAACGTCCCTAGCCTGACCCTTACCGCCGTCTACACACTGATCCCTGCATGACCCTCTCCGCCGTCCACATACAGTCCCCAGTCTGACACTCACGACAGTCGACACACTACTCCCAGCCTGAACCTCAGCGCCCCTAGCCTGACCCTCACCACCATCCACGCACCATCCACAGACTGGCCCTCACCGCTCCCAGCTTGACACTCACCCCAGTCCAACACCACCCTCAGCCTGACCCTCATTGCTCCCAGCCTGACCCTCACTGCTGTCCAACACTGCTCCCAGCCTGACCCTCACTGCTGTTCAACACTGCTCCCAGCCTGACTCGCACTGCAATCCACACACCACCCCCAGTCTGACCCTCACCACCATCCACATACCGCCCCCAGCCTGACCCTCACCACAGTCCAACACCGCACCTAACCAGACCCTCACTGCTGTCCATATACTGCCCCCAGCTTGTCTCTCACTGTTGTCCACACATCGCCCTCAGCCTGACCCTCGCCACTCCCAGCCTGGCCCTCACCCCAGTCCAACACCGCTCCCAGCCTGACCCTCACTGCTGGCCACACACTGCCCCAGTCTTTCCCTCACTGCCGTCCAACACTGCCCCCAGACTGACACTCACCTCGGTCCAACACCAGCCCAGCCTGACTCTCACTGCTTCCAGCCTGACCAACACCACCATCCACACTCCGCCCCAGCCTGACCCTCAGCGCGGTCCAACACCATTCCCTGTCAGACCCCACCGCTTTCCAACACCATCCAGAGCCTGACCCTCACTGCCGTCCACAAACCACCCTCAGCCTGACAGCCACCACCGTCCACAAACCGCCGCCAGACTGACTCTCACCGCGCTCCAACATCGTCCCTATCCTGATCCCCGCCACTGTCCAACGCTGTTCCTGTCAGACCCCCATGGCTGTACAACACCGCTCACAAACTGACCCTCACTGCCCCCCAGCCTGGCCCTCCCTTCAGTCTAGACAGGGCCCCCAGCCTGATCCTCACTGTCATCCGCACACCGCCCACAGCCTGACTCTCACCAACCTCCAACACAGCCCCCAGCCTGACTCCCAACACCGCCCCCCAGCCAGAACATCACTGCAGACCAAACACTGCCCCCAGCCTGAACCTCACCGCCCCCAGCCGGACCATCACTGCAGCCCAAACACCGCCCCCAGCCTGACCCTCACCACCACCCACAAACCGCCCACAACCTGAACCGGACTGCCGTCCACTCACCGCCCCTCCCTGACCATCACTGCCATCCACAAAACATCCCTGCCTGACCCTCACCACCATCCACATACCGGCTCCGGCCTAACCCTCACCGCCGCCTACACGCTGCCCCGAGCCTGACACTCACCGCCGTCCACACACTGCTTCCTGCCTGCACCTCACCACTGTCCACACACCGTCCCCAGCCTGAAACGCACCACCGTCCACACATCGCCTCCAGCCTGACCCTCATTGCTGTCCATACACCGCCCCCAGCCGGATCCTCACCGCCGTCCACACACCGCCTCCAGCCTGACCCTCACCATCGTCCATTCACCGCCTCCTGCCTGACACTCACCGCTGCCCACACAGTGCCCCGAGGCTGAACCTCACCCTCATCCAACACCGTCCCCAGCCTGACTTTCACCTCTGTCCAACACTGCCCCTACCCTGACTTTCACCTCAGTCCAACACCGCCCCCAGCCTGACTTCACCTCCATCCAACACCGCACCCAGCCTGACCCACACCACCATCCACACACCGCCCCCAGCCTGACCCTCACTGCCATCCAACACTGCCCCCAGCCAGACCCTCACCACTGTCCACACACCGCCCCCAGCTTGACCATCAACCCATCCACACACCGCCCCCAAACTGAATCTCACCGTGGTCCAACACCATCCCCAGCCTGATCGCCCACCGCTGTTCAACTCAGTTCGCTGTCAGGCCCCAGCGCTGTCCAACATCGCCCAGAGCTTGACCCTCACTAGTGTTCACACACTGCCTCCAGCCTGACACTCACCACTGCCCACACAGTGCCCCGAGCATGAACCTCACCCTCATCCAACTCCACCCCCACCCTGACTTTTACCTCCGTCCAACACCATCCCCAGATTGACTTTCACCTCCGTTCAATACCACCCCTAGTCTGACTTTCACCTCCGTTCAATACCACCCCTAGTCTGACTTCACCTCCGTCCACCACTGCCCCCAGCCAGACCCTCACCACCGTCCACACACCGACCCCAGCTTGACCCACACTGCCATCCACAAACTACCCTCAGCCTAACAGCCATCACTATCGACATACCGACCCAAGCCTGACACTCACCACGGTCCAACACTGTCCACAGCCTGATCCCCGCCACTGTCCAACGCTGTTCGCTGTCAGACCCACATTGCTGTACAACACATCCCACAGCCTGACCCTCACTGCCCCCAGTCTGGCCCTCACTGCATTGCACACACCATCCCCAGCCTGACCCTCACTGTCATCCGCACACCGCCCCCAAGCCTGTCTCCCAACACCGCCCCCAACCAGAACATCACTGCAGCCCAAACAACGACCCTCAGCCCGACCCTCACTGCCGGCCACACACTGCTCCCAGCTTAACCCTCAACGCCTTCCACACACCACTCCCAGCCTTCACCTCACCACTGTCCACACACGGCCCCCAGCTTGACCTTCACTGCCGTCCGCGCACCACCCCAGCCTGACCCTCACCGCCATCCACACACTGCCCCCAGACTGACCGTCACAGCGGTCCAATCACGGCCCCCAGCTTGACCTTCTCTGCCGACCACACAGATCACTCCGAGCCTGAACCTCACTGCTCTCCACACACCGTCCCCAGCCTGACCCTCACCTCCATCCACACACCGCCCACAGCCTGACCGTCACTGCCATCCACACAATGCCACGAGCCTGACCGTCACCGCCATCCACACACGCCCCTTGCTTAATCCACCTCCTCCAACTCCCACACTGCCCCCTTCTCTTTCAACGACGCCCTCTCCCCCAACCCAGGACAAGACGGATCCCTCTCCCAACACAGTCCAGCACCCCCCCTCTCCCCGTCCAACACCGCCCCTCCCCAACCAAGTCCAACACCAACCCCTCCCCAACCCTGTCCAACACCGCCCCCTCCCCCTCCCCAACCCATTCCAACATAGCCCCGCACTCCCAACACTGTCCCACACCAACCCCCTCCCCAACCCCATCCAACACCGACCCCTTACCCAACCCCGACCAACAACGCCCCCCACCCTCCAACCCCGTCCAACACTGCCCCCTTCTCCCCAACACCGTCCAACAGCGCCCCGTCCCCAACACTGTCCAACACCGCCCCCTCTCCCCAACCCCGTCCAACCCATCCCCCTCTCCCTACCCTGTCCAACACCGCCACCTTTCCAACACAGCCCCTCCCCTCCCCCTCCAAAGACACACCCACCCCGCAACCCCATCCAACACCACCCCCTCCCAAACCCTGTCCAAAACCGCCCCCCTCCCCAACCCAGACCGACACTGCCCCCTTTCGAACCCAGCCCGACACTGCCTCCTTTCCAACGCAGTCCAACACCACCGCCTCCCCCAATGCAGTCAAACACCACTCCATCCCCAACCCCGTTCAACACCGCCCCCACCCCATCCCTGTCCAACACTGCCCCTTCCCCAACACAGTTCACCACTGCTCCCCTCCCCAACCTCGTCCAACACCGCCCCCTCCCCAACTCTGTCCAACATGACCCCTCCGCAACCCCGTCCAACAGCGCCCCCAACCCCAACCCCGTCCAACACCGCCCCATTCCCCAACCACGTCCAACTCCGCCCTTTCCCCCCTCCCCAACCCTGTTCAACACCAACTCCTCCCCATCCCCAACACAGTCCATCACAGCCATGCCCCCAACACCATCCAACACCGACCCCCTCCACAACAATGACCACCTCCCCAACCCTGTCCAACGCCGCCCCCTCCCAAACTCCATGACACACCGCCCCCTCTGCAACCCCATCCAACACCACTCCCCTCCCCAACACTGTCCAACACCTCCACCACCCCAACTCCGTCCAACACCGACCCTCTCCCCAACCCTGTACTACATTGCACCCCACCACCCAATCTCGTCCAACACTGTCCCCTCCCGCAACCCCATCTAAAACCGCCCCATCCCCAACACAGTTCAACACCACCCCACACCACCACAACCCCATCCAATTCCGCGCCCTCCTGTAACCCCATCCAACACTGTGTCCTCACTCAACGCAGTTCAACACCGCCCCCTCCCCCAAACCCGTCCAACACCACCTCCTCACCTCAACCCCGTCCAACACTGCCCCCTCCTCGCAACCCCATCCAACTCCGCCCCCTCCTAACCCCATCCAACACCGCCCCCTCCCAACCCCATCCAACTCCGCCCCCTCCTAACCCCATCCAACACCGCCCCCTCCCAACCCCATCCAACACCGCCCCCTCCCCAATCCAGTCTGACACTGCCCCCTTTCGAACGCAGTCCAACACCACCGCCTCCCCAACGCAGTACAACACCACTCCATCCTCAACCCCGTCCAACACCGCCCCTCCCCAGGCCTGTCCAACACCACCCACTCCCCAACCCTGTCCAACTGCGCCCCCTCCCCCAACACAGTCCAACACCACCTCCACCCCAACCCTGTCCATCACCACCCCGTCCCCAAAACAGTCTAACACCGCCCCCTCTCACAACCCTGTCCAACACTGCCCCCTCCCCAACACAGTCCAACACCGCCCACACCCCAACCCCGTCCACATCCGCGCCCTCCTGCAACCCCGTCCAACACCGCGCCCTCCCTCAACACAGTCATACACTGCCCCCTCCCCAATCCCGTCCAACACCATCCCCTTACCACAACCCCATCCACCACCGCCCCCTCCCCAACACAGTCCAAAACTGCCCCTTCCCCAATGCAGTCCAAACTGCCCCATCACACAACTCCATCCAACACAGCCCCCTCCCCAAACCCCGTCCAACACCGCCCCCTCCCCAAACCCATCCACACCGCCCCCTCTGACAACACATTCCAATACCGCCCCCTTCCTCAACACAGTCCAACAACGCCACTCACACAACCATGTCCACCATCGCCACCTCCCCACAACACATTCCAATACCGCCCCTTCTCCAACCCCCTGCAACACTGCACCCTCCACCACTCCATCCAACACGACGCCCTCACGCAACCCCATCCATCATTGTACCCTCCCCAAACCTGTCCAATACCGCCACGTCACACAACCCCGTCAAACACCACACCCTCCTCCAATCCCGTCCAACACCGCGCGCTCCCCCAATCCCGTCCAACACCACTCCTCCCCTACACGTCCAACACTGCCCCCTCACACAACTCCGTCCAACAGTGTCCCCTCCCCTGTGCCCGTCCAACACCGCACCCTCCCCAACTCCGTCCACCACCACCCTCTTCCCCCAACTTCGCCCGACACTGCTCCCTCCCGCAACCCCGTTCAGCACCGTCTCATACCCAACCCCGTCCAACACCGCCGCATATCCGACCCCGTCCAACAACGAGCCCACTCTCCATCGGCATCCAACAGTGCACCCTCCTCCCCAACCCATCCAACATTGACCCTCACCAACCCCGTCCATCACTACCCCTCCCCAAACCCGTCCAGCACCACCCCTCGCCCAAACCCATCCAACACCGCCCCCTCACCAACACAGTCCAAAACCACCTCCTCCCTCAACCCCATTCAATATCGCCCCCTCTCCAACACCGTCCAACACCGCACCCTCCCCCAACTCCATCTAACATCGCCACCTCCCCAAACCTGTCCAACAACTGCTCCCTCCACAACCCCTTCCAACACAGCCCCCTCCCTCAACCCCGTCTAAAACCACCCCCTCCCCCAACCCCATCCAACTCTGCCCCCACACCCCACCCCGTCCAACACCACACCCTCCCTAAGCTCGACCAACACCGCGCCCTCGCCCTCCCCGTCCAAAGACGCCCCTTCCCCGCAACCCCGTCCAACACTGGCCCCTCCCCAATCCAGTTACACAGCACACCCTCTCTAACCCCATCCAACACCGCCCCCATCCCCAACGCAGTCCAACACCGCCCCCTCCCCAACTCAGTTCCACAGCAAACCCTCTCTAACCCCATCCAAGACCGCCCCCATCCCCAACGCAGTCCAACACCGCCCACTTCCCAACACAGTCCAAACTGCACCCTCTCCAAACCCATCCAAAACCACCGCCTTCCCCAACCCCGTCCAACACCACCCCCTTCCCCAGCCCTGTCCAACACTCACCTGCCCCAACGCAGTCCAAGACTGCCCCCTCCCCATCCCCGTCCATCACCGCCCCTTGCCTCCCATCCAATAATGCCCCCTCTCCCAATACTGTCCAACCCTGCCCCCTCCCCGCAACCCTATCCAACACCGCTCCCTCCCGCAACCCCATCCAACACAGGCAACTCCCCCAGCCCCGTTCAACACCGCCTCTTCCCCCAACCCTGTCCAACACCGGCATATCTGCCAACTATCTTTCTCGACAACCCTCTCAGGCACCCTTCTTTCCTTCTTACCCTTCCTCTCTCTCTCTCCATCCCTCCATCTCTCTCTCTCTCACTCTCCCTGTCTCTCTCCCTGTCTCTCTCTTTCAAACACATGTGCCCCCCTGTCTATCTATCTCTTTGTCTCGCTCTCTCTGAGTCTCTTCTGTGACCTTATTCTCCCTCTCTCGTTTGTTTTCTCCCTCCCTCCCTCTCGCGCTGTCTCTCTCCCTCTTTCTGTCTCGCCCTCTCTTGCCCTTGCGCTCTCGCTGTCACCCTCTCTCTCTCCTGCCCCCTCTCTGTCAATCCCTTCCTCTCTCTATCGTCTCTCTCACCATCTCTCTCTCTCTCCCTCGTGCTCTCTCTCCGCCCATCACACTCTCTCTATTGCCCTCGTTCTCTTTCTTGTCCTGACTCTCTCTCTTGCCTTCACTCTCTTTCTTGCCCTCACACTCTTTCTTGCCTTCGCTCTCTACCTCTGTCCCTCTCGCCCTCTTCTCCCTTCCCACCTCTCGCTCGTCTTTCTTTCTTTCTCCCTCGCCCCCGCCCTTTCGATCCGTGTCTCGCACCCTCTCTATCTCTCTTTTGCCTCCCTCTCCCTTTCGAACCCTGTTTCTCTCTCTCTTGCTTCTTCTTTCTCTTTTGCTCTCTCTCCCCCTCGTCCCCCCTCAATCTCTCTTGCCCATTTCTCTTTCTCCCTCTCTTACCGCCTCCATCTCTTGCTCCTTCTTTCTCTAACCCCCCTCCTTGCCCCTCTTTCTCTCTCTTTTGCCCTCCTCTCTCTCGCACTCTCTCACCACTGTCTTTCTTGTTCCGTCTTTGTCTCTCTCTCTCACCTCATCACTCTCTCACATACTCTAACTCTGTCTTGCCCACTCTCTGTTGCCCTCACACACACTCTCTCTCGCCCTCACACTCTCTCTCACCCTCATACAGTCTCTCGCTCACCTTGTCCCTTGCCTCTTTCTCTCGCTGCCCTCTCTCTCTCGACCCTCTCTCTCTTGCCTCCTCTGTCTCTCTTGCCAAACCACTCTTTTTTTGCTCCTCACTCTATCTCTCACACCTGTCTCTCTCTCTCGCCCCCTCACTCTCTCACCTCCTCCTTCTCTCTGTCTCTCTTCCCTCTCTCCTCTTCGCTCTCTCTCAGGCCCCCCGTCTCTCTCGTTCCCTTTCTCTCTCCTTTTCCCTCTCTTTCTAAGACTTGTCCTCTTTCTCTCTCGCCCTCTCCCTCGCACTTCTTTCAGTCTCTCTCTCTCTTGTCTCTGTTTCTCATTATCTCCTCCCCTGTCTCTCTCTCTCTCTCTCCCTCCCTCACCCTATCTCTCCCTTGTTCCTCTCTCTCTTCATGCTCCTTCTCTCTCTCTCTCCACCTTCTCTCACTCTCGATTCCCCTCTCTTGGTGTCTCTCTTTCCCCACCTCCCTCCGTTTCTATCTGACTGAATCTCTCTCCTTCCTGTCCAACCCTCCGTCTCTCTCTGACACACTCTGTCTCCTTGGTCCTTCCCTTTCCCTCTAACCCAGTGACTGGGGGATGGGGGCGGGAGGGATGGTGATGAGGCTGAGTTTGGGGGAGGCTGAGATGTGGGAGGAGCGGAAAACGGACTAGAGATGGATCTGCTAGAGGGAGACAGAGACGGCAGGAGAGTGAGAGTTAGGGTGAGGGGAAAGGGAAGAGTGGAGGCAGCTGCAGAAAACGGAGTTGGTGTGTGTGTGTGAGAGAGGGCGAACGAGGGAGAGTGAAAGTGAGAGGTGGTGAGAGAGCGGGAAAGAATTGAAGAGAAAGAGTAGGGGAGAGGAAATGGAGAGGCCAGGTTGGAGTGGGGGCACAGAGGGAGTGAAACCCCGCTCCTGAGCTAAGGGCGCTGTGCCCTCCCCTTCCCTGACAACCAGGACTTGGGGCTGAGTCTTTCTCTCTCCAGCTCAGCTTCCCCAACGCAAATACACACAACAACATAGGTCACTCTGCTGCTCGGCACGCTTTAAACTACATTTTTATTGGTTACAAATTGAAGTGATGGATACAGTCAGTGGGATGGTGCCTTTTCTCACTGGTCCCTTAGTTGTGAGAAACATTGAAAGGTTTCCCTGTAACCCCTGTGGTATAAGGATGGACAAACCAGCGCTACCCTCAGTCTGTTATCATAGCGACAGGCTGCTCCATCGCTGATACACTGAACTGAAATGAGAAAATCCCGGATGGATTGATTAATGAGGGAATTTGATGGATGGATGGATTTGGGTGAAGGGATATTTCAGCACATTCTTCAACTGCTCCCGGAACTTAGTCTGGGTCACGGCATAAATCGCGGTGTTTGTGCAGCAACTGAGGAGCTGCAGCATGAAGCCCAATTCCTGCACAAAGCCATCAAGATACACAGACTGATACCCAAAATACCACATCCGGATCCATATAGAATACAGCATTAACGTTGACCATAACAGGATGAAATTGGCCGAGATCACAAACAGTAAAATGATGGATTTTTTTCGGTTTCTCATTTCTGTGTCAGATTGAGCGTCCCCATTGGTGTGAGTGCGCAGTCTCCTGCGGGCTCTGCTGGTCACTAAAATGTGTCTGACGGTGAGAAAATTGAGCAGCAGAATCAGGAGAAATGGGACACACGGGGTTAGAATGTGGTGGAGGAACTCGGTTGTGACCCAGACACTGGAGAATACAGCAGCATCTGTTACATAACAAAACGAGGGGAGGTTTATCAGCCAATACCGAGCCGTGAACATAAAATACCAGCAAATGTTCTTTAAACAGCTCAGCACAGTCACTGCTCCCAGAACCACAGCCGCCGTTTTCTCACTGCAATATTTACTTTTCAGCTTCTGGCAACAAATGGCCACAAACCGATCAAATGTGAAAGTGACGGTGAACCAGACAGAGCAGTCAGTGGCTGCATAAAGGAGAATGGCGTGGATATTACACACGGGGACGGAGTACATCAGGAAATAAAACTGTTCCCGATAAACAATGGGAATGTGTCTCAGGATCAGGTCGAGGATAATGACCAGGAGATCCGCCGCTGCCATGGCCCCCAGGTAATGTCTGACACATGGAGACATTCCACAATCTTTATAAAGCAGGACGTAGATGGTCACTACGTTAACTGTGAGGAAGGAAAACAAACCCATTATCCATCTTCCTGGAGGCAAAGGGACCCGTTTGATCGGGGACCCAGTGAGATTTTCAAATGTGTCCCTGTATTTAGGGATTTATTAAATAATTGGAGTTGGAATAACAAATGCGAAGGCGGGAGTTACTGACAAAAATGTGACATAAACCACAAGAAACCCTCCCTCCCCAAACACACAGAGACACATCCATAAAGACAGATAGTTTCTAGAACATTCCCACACACTCGATCACTCGAGAGCAGACACAGGTCACTCCTTCCCAGTTCCTAATACGGAGGGTGGAAACGTTGTTGTCCTGAAGAAATCTCTCCCAGTTTCCTGAAGACATATGGAGTTTGGGAATTTCTGTATTTTGGTCTAAATTGTGGTCGATCCTGTGTCGTGAAGAAATGTAAATGCAGTGAAAATGTATTCAGCCCTTAAACTGCATGTGGGGCCTTCAGAACAGTGTCTCCTTCTCCCTGGAACCGGATCTCTTCCCTCGGGATCGTGTCGTTTGTTCAATTCACTGACGTCCGGCCGTTCACAAACAATGTCAGGGACAGAACGTTCCGGGGAATAGCAGTTATAGAATGTTGGGGACAGAACGTTCTGGGGAATGTCAGTTCCAGAATGTTGGGGACACAACGTTCCAGGGAATGTCAGTTATAGAATGTCGGGGACACAACGTTCCGGGGAATGCCAGTTATTGAATGTTGGGGACAGAACTTTCCGGGGAACCCCCTTGACCTGTCATCACCTTTCCCCCCTACCCACCCCACCAACATGATGTACTGTACCGGGGCACACTGTAACATTAATGGGGTGAGAGACGGAGAGTCCAATCACAGGAATGGGAACTAAAAACACTGCCAGATCAGCTGAAATGGCTAGATATACCACATTCTCAATCCACCTCACAGAAGCAGCCCAGACATCATAAAACCAGAGGAGATATCTTTTCACCGTGGAACACTGCGTAGACCAGGCCAGTGCACTGCTCAGCAAACTGTCCAGAGTGGACCACTGTGCAGATCACAGCAGTGCATTGATCTATAAAACTCAATAAACAGTCTGACCATCACAGCGAGCTGTGCAGTGATCACCCGTGAATTAATCTGTAAACGAGGACCGGATAACCTCCCAACATGTAGGACTGTGTACACCACCCCAGTGCATTGATCTGTAAACAAGGCGCAGTTACCCTCCCAGCATGTCGGACAGTGTACATCACCCCAGTGCATTGATCTGTAAACAAGGCGCAGTTACCCTCCCAGCAAGTAGGACTGTGTACACTACTCCAGTGCATTGACCTGTAAACCGGGAACAGTTAACCTCTCAGCATGGAGGACAGTGGACATCACCCCAGTATATTGGTCTGTAAACCAGGAGCAGTTGCCCTTCCAGCCTGTAGGACTGTGTACACTATCCCAGTGCATTGATCTGTAACCCAGAAGCAGTAACCCTCCCAGCATGTTGGACTGTGTGCCCCACCCCCATGCATTGATCTGAAAACACGGAGCAGTTATACTCCCAACATTCGAGCAGTTACCCGCCCAGCATGTAGGACTGTGTACACCACCCCAGTGCATTGACCAGTAACCCCAGAGCGGTGACCATCCCAGCATGGAGAGCTCTGTACTCCACACAATTGCATTGATCTGTAATCCAGGATCAGTTACCCTGCCAGCATGTAGGACTGTGTAGCAAATACGAGTGCATTGATGTGTAACCTACGAGCAGTAACCCTCCCGGCATGGAGAGCTCTGTACTCCACACCATTATATTGATCTGTAAACCAGGAGCAGTTACCCTCCCAAAATGTAAGACTGTGTACACCAAACAAGTGCATTGATCAGTTGACCAGGAGCAGTTACCCTCACAGCATGTAGGACTGCGTACTCCACCCCAGTGCATTGATCTGAAACCAGGAGCAGTTAACCACCCAGCATGTAGGACTGTGTACCCCACCCCAGTGCATTGATCTGAAGACCAGGAGCAGTTAGCCTCCCAGCATTTAGGTCAGTGTATCCCACCCCAGTGCATTGATCTGCAAACCAGGAACAGTTATCTCCCCGCAGCATGTAGAACTGTGTATATCACCACAGTGCATTGATCTGTAAACCAGGAGCAGTCACTCTCCCAGCATGTAGTGCTCTGTAACTCTGAAGCAGGTACCGTCCCAGCATGTCGGACTGTGTACCCCACCCCAGTGCATTGATCTGTAAACCAGGAGCAGTGACCGTCCCAGCATGGAGAGCTCTGTACTCCACACAATTCCATTGATCTGTAAACCAGGAGCAATTTCCCTCCCAGCATGTCAGACTGTGTGCACCACCCCAGTGCATTGATCTGTAAACGCGGAGCAGTTACACTCCCTGCATGTATTATTGTGTACACCAACCCTGTGCATTGATCTATAACCAGGAGCAATTAACCTCCGAGCATGTATTACTGTGTATACCACCCCAGTGCATTGATCTGTAACTCAGACGTAGTAACCCTCCCATACTGTAGAGCTCTGTACCCCACACCAGGAGGAGGTACCCTCCCAGCATGTAGAGCTGTGTGCACCACCCCAATGCATTGAACTGTAAACAAGGAGTAGTTACCCGCCCAGCATGGAGAGCTGTGTACACAACACAAGTACATTGATCAGTAAACTAAGAGCAGTTACTTCCCAGCATGTAGTGCAGTGTACCCCATCCCGATGAAATGAACTGTGAACCAGGAGCAGTTACCCTTCCAGCATGTAGAGCTGTATACACCACCACAGTGCATTGATCTGTAAACCAGGAGCAGTTACCCTCAAACCATCTAGGACTCAGTGCAAACTTCAAGTGCATGGATCTGTAGACCAGGAGCAGTTACCCTCCCAGCATTTAGATCTGTGGACCCTACCCCAGTGCATTGATCTGTAAACAAGGAACAGCTAACCCACAGCATGTCAGACTGTGTCATCCATTCCAGTGCATTGATCTGTAAACCAGGAGCAGTTACCGTCCCAGCATGGAGGACTCTGTACCCCAACCCAGTGCATTGATGTGTAAACTAGGAACAGTTACCCTCCCTGCATGTATTCCTGTGTACACAACCACTGTGCATTGATCTATAACCAGGAGCAATTACCCTCCGAGCATTAATTACTGTGCATATCACTGCAGTGTATTGATCTGTAACCCAGACGCAGTAATCCTCCCATATTGTAGAGCTCTGTACCCCACACCAGGAACAGTTACACTCCCAGCATGTAGAGCTGTGTGCACCACCCCAGTGCATTGAACTGTAAACCAGGAGCAGTTGCCCTTCCAGCATATAGAGCTGTGTACACCACCACAGTACATTGTACTGTAACCAGGAGCTGTTACACTCCTAACATGTAGGACTGTGTCCCCCACACCAGTGCTTTGATCTTTAAACCAGGAGCAGTTACTCTCCCAGATTGTAGGACTGTGTACACCACCCCAGTGGATTGATCTGTAACCATGAGCAGTTACCCTCCCTGCATGTATTACTGTGCAACCAACCACTGTGCATTGATCTATAACCAGGAACAATTACCCTCCGAGCATGTATTACTGTGTATACCACCCAGTGCATTGACCTGTAAACCAGGAGAAGTTATCCTCCCCGCATGAAGAGCTGTGTACATCACACCAGTACATTGATCAGTAAACTAGGAGCAGTTAACAACCCAGCATGGAGAGCTATGTACACCACACAAGTACATTGATCAGTAAACCAAGAGCAGTTACTTCCCAGCATGTAGTGCAGTGTACCCCATCCCAATGCAATGATCTGTAAACCAGGAGCAGTTACGCTCCCAGCATGTAGAGCTGTGAACACCATCCCAGGACATTAATCTGTAAACCAGGAACAGTTACCCTCTCAGCATGTAGAGCTGTGTACACCACCCCAGTGCATTGATCT
The DNA here is from genome assembly GCF_047496795.1 of Chiloscyllium punctatum. Taxonomy (NCBI): domain Eukaryota; kingdom Metazoa; phylum Chordata; class Chondrichthyes; order Orectolobiformes; family Hemiscylliidae; genus Chiloscyllium; species Chiloscyllium punctatum. The sequence continues at coordinate 55,926,157 of NC_092754.1, read as the reverse complement.
GTAAACCAGGAGCAGTTACCCTCAAACCATCTAGGGCTCTGTGCAAACTTCAAGTGCATTGATCTGTAAACCAGGAACAGTTACCCTCCCAACAGGTAGGACTGTGTACACCACCCCACTGCATTGATGTGTACACCAGAAACAGTTAACCTTCTAGCATGTAGGACTGTGCACATCACCCCAGTGCATTGGTCTGTACACCAGGTGCAGTTACGCTCCCAGCATGGACGACTGTGTACCCCAACATAGTGCATTGATTTGTAAACTAGGAACAGTTACCCTCCCAGCATGCCCGACTGCGTCCTCCATCCCAGTGCATTGATCTGTAACCGAGGAGCAGTTACACTCCCTGCATGTATTACTGTGTACACTAACCCTGTGCATTGATCTATAACCAGGAGCAATTATCCTCCGAACATGTATTGCTGTCTATACCAACCCAGTGCATTGATCTGTAACCCAGATGCAGTAATCCTCCCATATTGTAGAGATCTGTACCCCACACCAGTAGCAGTTACCCTCCCAGCATGTAGAGCTGTGTACACCACACAAGTACATTCATCAGTAAACTAAGAGCAGTTACTTCCCAGCATGTAGTGCAGTGTACCCCATCCCGATGCTATGATCTGTGAACCAGGAGCAGTTACCCTCCCAGCATGGAGAGTTGTGAACACCGCCCCAGGACATTGTACTGTAACCAGGAGCAATTACACTCCTAACACGAAGGACTGTGTACCCCACACCAGCGCTTTGATCTGTAAACCAGGAGCAGTTACTTTCCCAGATTGTAGTACTGTGTACACCACCCCAGTGGATTGATCTGTAACCAGGAGCAGTTACCCTCCCAGCATGTAGAGTTGTGTACCCCATACCAGTGCATTGATCTGTAAACCAGGAGCAGTTACCCCACAGCATGTAGGACTGTGAACTCCACTCCAGTGCATTGATTTGTAAACCAGGCGCAGTTACCCTCCCTGCATGTATTACTGTTTACACAAACACTGTGCATTGATCTATAACCAGGAGCAATTACCCTCTGATCATGTATTACTGTGTATACCACCCCAGTGCATTGACCTGTAAACCAGGAGCAGTTACCCTCTCCGCATGTAGAGGTGTGTACACCACACCAGTACATTGATCAGTAAACCAGGAGCAGTTACCCTCTCCGCATGTCGAGCTGTGTACACCACACACGTTCATTGATCAGTAAACCAAGAGCAGTAACTTCCAAGCATGTAGTGCAGTGTACCCCATCCCAATGCAATGGCCTGTAAACGAGGAGCAGTTATCCTCCCAGCATGTCGGACTGTGTACACCACCCCATTGCATTGATGTGTACACCAGGAACAGTTACCCTCCCAGCATGTATGACTGTGCACATCATCCCAGTGCATGAAGCTGTAAAACAGGAGCAGTAACCCTCCCAGCATGGAGGACTGTGTACATCATCCCAGTGCATTGATCTGTAAACCAGGAGCAGTTACCCTCCCAGCATATAGAGCTTTGTACCCCACCCCAGTGCATTGATCTGTAAACCAGGAGCAGTTAACCCACAGCATGTCGGACTGTGTAATCCACTCCAGTGCATTGATCTGTAAACCAGGTGCAGTTACACATCCCAGCATGGAGGACTGTGTACCCCAATATAGTGCATTGATGTGTAAACTAGGAACAGTTACCCTCCCAGCATGCCCGACTGTGTCCTCCATCCCAGTGCATTGATCTGTAAACGAGGAGCAGTTACACTCCCTGCATGTATTCCTGTGTACACCACCAATGAGCATTGATCTATAACCAGGAGCAATTACTTTCCGAGCATGTATTACTGTGTATGCCACCCCAGTGCATTGATCTGTAACCCAGACGCAGTTACCCTCCCATATTGTAGAGCTCTGTACCTCACACCAGGAACAGTTACCCTCCCAACATATAGAGCTGTGTTCACCACCCCAGTGCATTGTACTGTAACCAGGAGCAGTTACACTCCTAACATGTAGGACTGTGTACCCCACCCCGGTGCATTGATCTGAACACCAGGACCAGTTACCCTCCCTGTATGTATTACTGTGTACACCACCCCTGTGCATTGATCTATAACCAGTAGCAATTACCCTCCGAGCATGTATTACTGTGAACAGCACCCTAGTGCATTGATCTGTAATCCAGGTGCAGTAACCCTCCCAGCCTGTAGAGTTCTGTACCCCACACCAGTGCACTGATCTGTAAACCAGTAGCAGTTATTCTCCCAGATTGTCGGACTGTGTACACCACCCCAGTGCATTGATCTGTAACCAGGAGCAGTTACCCTCCCAGCATGTAGAGCTGTGTGCCCCAACCCAGTGCATTGATCTGTAAACCAGGAGCAATTACCCTCCCAGCATGTAGGACTGTGTACACCACCCCTGTGCATTGATCTATAACCAGGAGCAATTACCCTCACAGCATGTATTACTGTGTATACCAACCCAGAGAATTGATCTGTTTACCAGGAGCAGTTATCCTCCTCGCAAGTAAGACAATGTATACTACCCTCGTGCATTAATCTGTAACCCAGAAACAGTTAAACTCCCAGCATGCAGAGTTCTTTACCCCACACCAGTGCATTGATCTGTAAACTGGGAGATGTTACCCTCCCAGCATGTAGGATAGTGTACCCCACCTTCGTTCATTGATCAGTAAACCAGCAGCAGATACCCTCCTCGCATGAAGGACTGTGTACACCACCACAGTGCATTGATCTGCAAACCAGGAGCAGTTGCCTTCCCAGCATGAGAAGCTGAGTACACCACCCCAGTGCATTGATTAGTAAACCGGGAGCAGTTACCCTCCCAGCATGTAGAGCTCTGTACTCGACACCAATACACTGATCTGTAAACCAGGAGCAGTTACCCTCCCAGAATGTAGGACTGTTTACACCACCCCAATGCATTGACCTGTAAACTCGGAGCAGTTACCTACTCCGCACGTAGGACCGTGTACACCACCCCAGTGCACTGTTCTGTAAACCAAGAGCAGTTAACCTCCGAGAATGTAGGACTAAGTACATCGCCCCAGTGCATTGATCTGTAAACCGGGAGCTGTTACAATCACAGCATGTAGAGCTGTGTACCCACCGCATGGCATTGATCTGTAATCCAGGAGCAATTACCCTCCCAGCATGTGGGACTGCGTACCTCACATCAGTGCATTGATCTGCAAATCAAGAGCAGTTACCCTCCCAGTAAGTGGGACTGTGTACACCACCCCAGTGCATTAAACTGTAAACCAGGAGCAGTTACCTTCCCACCATGTAGAGCTGTGCACACCGCCCCAGTACATTGATCAGTAAACCAGGAACAGTTACCCCCCAGCATGTCGAGCTCTGTACAACACCACAGTGGATTGATCTCTAAACCAAAAGCTGTTACCCTACCACCATGCAGGACTGTGTACTGCACCCCAGTGAATTGATCAGTAAACAAGGAGCAGATACCCTCCAAGCATGGAGGACAGTTTACACCACCCCAGTGCATTGATCTGTCAACCAGGAGCAGTTACTTTCCCAGCATGAAGAACTGTGTACACTATCCCAGTGTATTGTACTGTAAACCTGGGGCATTTACCCTCCCAGCATGTGGGACTGTGTACCCCACCCCGGTGAATTGATATGTAAACCAGGAGCAGTTTATCTCCCAGCAGGTAGGACTGTGTACACCACCCCAGTGCATTGACCAGTAACCCCGGAGCAGTGACCATCCCAGTATAGAGAGCTCTGTACCCCACACCAGTGCATTGATCTGTAAACCAGAGCAGTTACCTGTAGGACAGAGCAGTACCTGTCAGGCAGGGAGGAAAGGATCGTGTGAGGGAGCCGTCGTTTAATAAGGAATTGGAATCCCTTGTTAAAGGGAAGAGGGCGTCCTATGTAAAGATGAGGCGTGAAGGTTCAATTGGGGTGATTGAGAGTTATAACGTAGCCAGGAAGGATCTGAAGAGAGAGCTAAGAGCAGCAAGGAGGGGACCTGAAAAGTCCTTAGTTGGTAGGATCAGGGAAAACACTAAGGGTTTCTATAGGTATGCCAGTAATAAAAGAATGACTGGGGTAGGAATAGGTCCAGTCAAGGATAGTAGTGGGAAGTTGCGTGTGGAGGCTGAAGAGATTGGGGAGACACTGAATGAATACTTTTCGTCAGTATTCACTCATGAACAGGACATTGTTGCCGATGTGAATACTGAGTCACAATTAATTAGAATGGATGGCTTTGAGGTATGTAGGGAAGAGGTGTTGGAAATTCTGGAAAGGTTGAAAATAGATAAGTCCCCTGGGCCTGATGGCATTTATCCTAGGATTCTCTGGGAAGCAAGGGAGGAGATTGCAAAGACATTGGCCTTGATTTTTATGTCCTCGTTGTCGACAGGAATAGTGCCAGAAGACTGGAGGAGAGCAAATGTGGTTCCCTTGTTCAAGAAGGGGAGTAGGGATAACACTAGTAACTATAGGCCGGTGAGTCTCACTTCTGTTGTGGGCAAAGTCTTAGAGAGAATTGTAAGGGATAGGATTTATGAACATCTGGATAGGAATAACGTGATCAAGGATAGTCAGCATGGTTTTGTGAAGGGCAGGTCGTGCCTCACAAACCTTATTGAATTCCTTGAGAAGGTGACTAAGGAGGTGGACGAGGGTAAAGCGGTAGATGTGGTGTATATGGATTTTAGTAAGGCGTTTGATAACGTTCCCTATGGTAGGCTACTGCAATAAATGCGGATGTATGCAATTGACGGTGAGTTGGAGGGTTGGATTAGGAATTGGCTGGCTGGAAGAAGACAGAGGGCAGTAGTTGATGGTAAAGGTTCATCTTGGAGTGCAGTTTCTAGTAGTGTTCCACAAGGATCTGTTTTGGGACCATTGCTGTTTGTCATTTTTATAAATGACCTGAAAGATGGGCTAGAAGGTTGGGTGAGCAAATTTGCGGATGATACGAAAGTGGGTGGAGTTGTTGACAGTGAGGAAGGATGTGACAGGTTACAGCGGGATATAGATAAGCTGCAAAGCTGGGCAGCAAGGTGGCAAATGGAGTTCAATGTAGGTAAGTGTGAAGTGATTCACTTTGGTAAGAGTAACAAGAAGATGGGGTACTGGGCTAATGGTCGGATACTTGGTAGTGTGGATGTTGGGGTCCATGTACACAGACCTCTGAATGTTGCCACCCAGGTAAATAGTGCTGTGAAGAAGGCATATGGCGTACTGGCTTTTATTGGTCGAGGAATTGAGTTCCGGAGTTCTGATGTCATAGTGCACTTGTATAAGGTGCGGCCGCATCTGGAGTATTGTGTGCAGTTTTGGTCGCCATACTGTAGGAAGGATGTGGAGGCACTGGAGCGGGTGCAGAGGAGGTTTACCAGGATGTTGCCTGGTATGGTAGGAAGATCGTATAAGGAAAGGCTGAGGCACTTGGGGCTGTTTTCATTGGAGAAAAGAAGGTTTAGGGGTGACTTGATAGAGGTGTACAAGATGATTAGGGGTTTAGATAGGGTTGACCATGAGAACCTTTTTCCACGTATGGAGTCAGCTATTACGAGCGGGAATAGCTTTAATTTAAGGGGTGGAAGGTAGAGGACAGATGTTAGGGGTAGATTCTTTACTCAGCGAGTCGTGCGTTCATGGAATGCCCTGCCAGTAGCAGTGGTGGACTCTCCCTCTTTATGGGCATTTAAACGGGCATTGGGTAGGTATATGTAGGATATTGGGCTTGTATAGGTTAGGTGTGCTTGGATCGGCGCAACATCGAGGGCCAAATAGCCTGTACTGCGCTGTATTTTTCTATGTTCTATGTTCGATGTACCCTCCCAGCATGTCGGACTGTGTACACTACCCCAGTGCATTAATCTGTAAACCAGGAGCAGTTACCCTCCAAGCATGTAAGACGGTGCACACCACCGATTGATCGGTATCCAGGAGCAGTTCCCCTCCCAGCATGTAGGAAAATGCACACTACGCCAGTGCATTGATCTGTAAACCAGGAGCAGTTGCCTTCCCAGCATGTGAAGCTGTGTACCCCACCCCGGTGCATTCATCTGTCAACCAGAAGCAGTTACCTTTCCAGCATGTAGGACACTGTACAAAGTCCCAGTGCTTTGATGTGCAAACCAGTAGCCGTTACACACACAGCATGCAGGACGGTGTACACCACCCGAGTGCATTGATCAGTAAAATTGAAGCAGATACCCTCCCAACATGTAGGACTGTGTACACCTCCCCAGTGCATTGATCTGTACACCATGAGCAGTTACCCTACCAGCATGCAGAGTTCTGGACCCCACACCAGTGCACTGATCTGTAAACCAGGAGCAGGTACTCGACAATAATTTAGGACTGTGTACACCACCCAGTACATTGACCTGTAAACCCGGAGCAGTTACCCACTCCGCACGTAGGACTGTGCACACCACCCCAGTGCACTGATCTGTAACCAGGGGCAGTTAACCTCCGTGCATATAGAGCAGTGTACACCACCCCAGTGCATTGATCTGTAAACCAGGAGCAGTTGCCCTCTCAGCATGTAGAGCTGTGTACACTACACTTGTACATTGATCTCTAAACCAGGCGCAGTTACTTCCCAGCATGTAGTGCTGTGTACCCCACCCCAGTGCACTGATCTGTAAACCAGGAGCAGTTACCCTCCAGCAGGTAAAGCTGTGTACACCACCCCAGTGCATTGAACTGCAAACCAGGAGCAGTTACCCTCCCAGAATGTAGGATTGTGTATACCACCCCAGTATAACGATAAGTAAACCATGAGCAGTTACTTTCCCAACATGGAGAGCTGTGTACCCCACCCCAGTGCATTGTTCTGTAAACCATGAGCAGTTACCCTCGCAGAATGAAGGGCAGTGTACAACACCCCAGAGCATTAATCTGTAAACCAGGAGCAGTTCCCCTCCCAGCATGTAGAGCTCTGTACCCCAGACCAGTGCATTGATCTGTAAACCAGGAGCAGTCACTCTCCCAGTTTGTAGGACTGTGTGCACCACCCCAGTGCATTGAGCTGTAAACTCGGAGCAGTTTCCCATTCCGCACGGAGGACTGTCTACACCACCCCCAGTGCATTGATCTGTAACCAGGAGCAGTTACCCTCCCAGCATGTAGTGCTGTGTACCCCATCCCAGTGCACTGATCTGTAAAGCAGGAGCAGTTACCCTCCCAGCGTTTAACACTGTGTACAGCACCACAGGGCATTGATCTGTAAACGAGGAGCAGTTTACCTCCCAGCATGTAGACCTGTGAACACCACCCCAGTACCTTGATCTGGAAACCAGGAGCAGTTACCCTCCCAGCATGTAGAGCTGTGCACACTACCCCAGTGCATTGATCTGTAAGCCAGGAGCAGAAACCCTGCCACCATGTAGAACTGTGTACACCGTTCCAGTGCATGGATCTGTAAATCAGGAGCAGTTACCCTCGCATAATGTCGGACTGTGTACTCACATCCCAGTGCATTGATCTGTAAACCAGGAGCCGTTATCCTCCTAGCATGTAGGACTGTGTACACCATCCCAGTGCATTGATCTGTAAATGAGGAGCAGTTACTCTCCCAGAATGTACGACTGTGTACACCAACACAGTGTATGGATCTGTAACCCCGGAGCAGCTACCCACTCCGCACGTCGGAATTGGTACACCACCCCAGAGCATTGATCTGCAACCAGGAGGAATTACCATCCCAGCATGTAACGCTGTGTACATCACCCCAGGGCATTGATTTGTAAAACAGGAGCAGTTACACTCCAAGCATGTAGAGATGTGAACACCAACCCAGTATATTGATCTGTAAATCAGGAGCAGTTACCCTCCCAGCATGTAGAGCTGTGTACACCACTCCAGTGCATTGATCTGTAAACCAGGAGCAGTTACCCTCACAACATGTGGGACTGTGTACACCACCCCAGTGCATTGATCTATAAACCAGGAGCAGTTACCCTCTCAGCACGTAGAGCTCTGTACCCAATACGAGTGCACGGATCTGTAAATCAGGAGCAGTTACTCTCCCAGATTGTAGGACTGTGTACATCACCCCAGTGCATTGACCTGTAAACTCAGATCAGTTACCCAATCCGCATGTAGGACTGTGTACAGCACCCCAGTGCATTGATCTGTAAAGCAGGAGCAGTTAACCTCCCAGCATGTCGGACTGTATACACCTCCCCAATGCATTTGACAATAAACCAAGAGCAGTTACCCTCCCAGCACGTAGAGCTGTGTACACCACTCCAGTGCAGGGATCTGTAAATCAGGAGCAGTTATACTCCCATAAGGTCGGACTGTGTACTCACATACTGGATTAGTGGTGCTGGAAGAGCACAGCAGTTCAGGCAGCCTCCAACGAGCGGCGAAATCTCTTTGACGTTTCTTACAAAAGCCCTTCATCAGGAATAAAGGCAGTGAGCCTGAAGCGTGGAGAGATAAGCTAGAGGATGGTGGGGGTGGGGAGAGAGTAGCATAGAGTACAATGGGTGAGTGGGGGAGGAATGAAGGTGATAAGTCAAGGAGGAGAGGGTGGAGTGGATAGGTGGAAAAGAAGATAGGCAGGTCGGACAAGTCCGGACAAGTCAAGGAGACAGTGCTGAGCTGGAAGTTTGAAACTAGGATGAGGTGGGGTAAGGGTAAATGAGGAAGCTGTTGAAGTCCACATTGATGCCCTGGGGTTGAAGTGTTCCGAGGCGGAAGATGAGGCGTTCTTCCTCCAGGCGTCTGGTGGTGAGGTAGCGGCGGTGAAGGAGGCCCAGGACCTCCATGTCCTCGGCAGAGTGGGAGGGGGATTTGAAATATTGGGCCACGGGGCGGTTTGGTTGATTGGTGCGGGTGTCTCGGAGATCTTCCCTAAAGCGGTCTGCTAGGAGGCGCCCAGTCTCCCCAATATAGAGGAGACAACATCGAGAGCAACGGATACAATAAATGATATTAGTGGATGTGCAGGTAAAACTTTGATGGATGTGGAAGGCTCCTTTAGGTCCTTGGATAGAGGTGAGGAAGGAGGTGTGGGCACAGATTTTACAGTTCCTGCGGTGGCAGGGGAAAGTGCCAGAATGGAAGGGTGGGTCGTAGGGGGGTGTGGACCTGACCAGGTAGTCACGGAGTGGATGGTCTTTGCGGAAGGTGGAAGGGGTGGGGAGGGAAATATATCCCTGGTGGTGGGGTCTGTTTGGAGGTGGCGGAAATGTCGGCGGATGATTTGGTTTATGCGAAGGTTTGGAGGGTGGAAGGTGAGCACCAGGGGCGTTCTGTTCTTGTTACGGTTGGAGCGATGGGGTCTGAGGGCGGAGGTGCGGGATGTGGACGAGATGCGTTGGAGGGCATCTTTAACCACGTGGGAAGGAAAATTGTGGTCTCTAAAGAAGGAGGCCATCTGGTGTGTTCTATGTTGGAACTGGTCCTCCTAGGAGCAGATACGGCGGAGGCGGAGAAATTGGGAATACGGGATGGCATTTTTGCAAGAGATAGGGTGGGAAGAGATGTAATCCAGGTAGCTATGGGAGTCGGTGGGTGTGTAAAAAATGTCAGTGTCAAGTCGGTTGTCACTAATGGAGATGACATTTCCGCCACCTCCAAAAAGACCCCACCACCAGGGATATATTTCCCTCCCAACCCCTTTCCGCCTTCCGCAAAGAGCGTTCCCTCCGTGACTACCTGGTCAGGTCCACACTCCGCTACGACCCACCCTCCCATTCTGGCACTTTCCCCTGCCACCGCAGGAACTGTAAAATCTGTGCCCACACCTCCTCCCTCATCTCTACCCAACGCCCTAAAGTAGCCTTCCCCATCCATCAAAGTTTTACCTGCACATCCACTAATATCATTTATTGTATCCGTTGCTGCCGATATGGGCTCCTCTATATTGGGGAGACTGGGCGCCTCCTAGCAGAACGCTTTAGGGAAGATCTCCGAGACACCCGTACCAAACAACCAAACCGCCCCGTGGCCCAATATTTCAAATCCCCCTCCCACTCTGCCGAGGACATGGAGGTCCTGGGCCTCCTTCACCGCCGCTCCCACACCACCAGACGCCTGGAGGAAGAACGCCTCATCTTCCGCCTCGGAACACTTCAACCCCAGGGCATCAATGTGGACTTCAACAGCTTCCTCATTTCCCCTTCCCCCACCTCATTCTAGTTTCAAACTTCCAGCTCAGCACTGTCTCCTTGACTTGTCCGTCCTGCCTATCTTCTTTTCCACCTATCCACTCCACCCTCTCCTCCTTGACCTATCACCTTCATCTCCTCCCCCACTCACCCATTGTACTCTATGCTACTCTCTCCCCACCCCCACCCTCCTCTAGCTTATCTCTCCACGCTTCAGGCTCACTGCCTTTATTCCTGATGAAGGGCTTTCGTCCGAAACGTCAAAGATAGATTTCGCTGCTCGTTGGATGCTGCCTGAACTGCTGTGCTCTTCCAGCACCACTAATGCAGTATTTGGTTTTCAGCATCTGCAGTCATTGGTTTTACCTTGTGTACTCACACCCCAGTGCATTGATCTGCAAACAAGGAGCCGTTACCCTCCCAGCATGTAGGACTGTGTACACCATCCCAGTGCATTGATCTGTAAACCAGGAGCAGTTACATCCCAGCATGTAGAGATGTAAACCCCATCCCAGTGCACTGATCTGTAAAGCAGGAGCAGTTACCCACTCAGCATTTAACAATGTGTACACCACCCCAGGGCATTGATCTGTAAACAAGGAGCAGTTAACCTCCCAGCATGTAGGACTGCGTACACCATTCCAGTGCATGGATCTGTAAATCAGGAGCAGCTACCCTCCCATAATTTCGGACTGTATACTCTCACTGCAGTGCATTGATCTGCAAACCAGGAGCCGTTCCCCTCCCTGCATGTAGGACTGCGCAAAGCATCCCAGTGCATTGATCTGTAAAGCAGGAGAAGTTACCCACACAACATGTCGGACTGTGTTCACCACCCCAGTGCATTGATCAGTAAGCTAGGAGCAGTTAGCTTCCCAGCATGTAGGACTGTGTTCACCACCCCAGTGCATTGATCAGTAAGCCAGGAGCAGTTAGCTTCCCAGCATGTAGGACTGTGTACACCACCCCAGTGCATTGATCTGTAAACCAGGAGCTATTAACTTCCCAGTATGTACAGCTGAGAACTCCGCCACTGTACATTGTACTGTAAACCACGATCAGTTACCCTCCCAGCATGTAGAGCTGTGAACTCCATCACTGTACATTGAATTGTAAACCAGAAGCAGTTAGCCTGCCAGCAAGTAGGACTGTGTCCACTACTCCAGTGCATTGATCTGTCACCCAGGAGCAGTTACCATCCCAGCATGTAGGACTGTGTATATCACATCAGTGCATTGATCTGTAAACCAGGAGCAGTTACCCTCCCAGCATGTAGGACTGTGTATATCACCCCAGTGCATTGATCTGTAAAGCAGGAGCAGTTACCCTCCCAGCATGTAGGACTGTGTATATCACACCAGTGCATTGATCTGTAACCCAGGAGCAGTTACCAGCCCAGTATGTAGGGCAGTGTACACTACCCCAGTTCATTGATCTGTAACCCAGGAGCAGTTACCCTCCCAGCATGTAGGACTGTTACACCACCCCAGTGCATTGATCTGTAAACCAGGAGCAATTGCCCTCCCAGCATGTAGGGCAATGTACACCACCCCAGTGCATTTATCTGTAAACCAGGAGCAGTTACCCTCCCAGCTTGTAGCACTGTGTCCACTACCCAGTGCATTCATCTCTAAACCAGGAGCAGTCATCCTCCCAGGATGTAGGGCTGTGTACACCATTCCAGTGCATTGATCTGTAAACCAGGAGCAGTTAACCCCACCATGTAGAACTGTGTACACTACCTCAGTGCATTGTCGTGTAAACCAGGAGCATTTACCCTACAGGCAGGTAGGACTGTGTACACCACTCCAGTGCATTGATCTGTAAACCAGGAGCAGTTACCCTTTCTGCATGCAGGACTGTGTACACCACCCCAGTTGATTGATCTGTTATCCAGGAGCAATTACCCTCCCAGGATGTAGGACTGTGTACGCGAATCCAGTGCATGGATCTGTAAACAAGGAGCAGGTACCCTCCCAGCATGTAGGACAATGTCCACGACGCCAGTGCATTGATTGGTTAACCAGGAGCAGTTGCCCTCACAGCATTTAGAACTTTGTACCCCACCCTAGAGCATTGATCAGTAAACAACGAACAGATACCCTCCCAGCATGTAGGACCGTTTACATCACCCCAGTGCATTGATCTGTAAACCAGGAGCCGTTACCCTCCCAGCATGACGCACTGTGTACACTACCCCAGTATATTGATCTGTAACCCATGAGCAGTTACCATCCCAGCATGTAGGACTGTGTGCATCACACTAGTGCATTGATCTGTATAGCAGGAGCAGTTACCCTTTCAACATGTAAGACTGTGTACACCACCCCAGTGCATTGATCAGTAAATCAGGAGCAGTTACCCTCCCATAATGTCGGACTGTGTGCTCACACCCCAGTGCATTGATCTGAAAACCAGGAGCCGTTACCCTCCCATAATGTCGGACTGTGTGCTCACACCCCAGTGCATTAATCTGAAAACCAGGAGCCGTTACCATCCCAGCATGTCGGACTGTGCACATCACCCCAGTGCATTGATCAGTAACCCAGGAGCAGTTACCCTCCCAGCATGTAGGACTATGTACATCACCCCAGTGCATTGATATGTAAACCAGGAGCAGTTCCCTTCCCAGCATGATGGACTGTGTGCCCCACCGCAATGAATTGATCTGTAAACCAGGAGCAGTTACCCTTCCAACATGTAGGACAATGTCCACCACACCAGTGCATTGATCTGTAAACCAGGAGCAGTTACCCTCACAGCATATAGGACTGTGTACCCCACTCTAGTGCATTTATCTGTATACCAGGAGCAGTTACCCTCCCTGCTCGTAGGACTGTGTACACCATCCCAGTGCATTGATCTGTAAACCAGGAGCAGTTACCATCCCAGCATGTAGGACAGTGTACATCACCCCAGTGCATTGATCTGTAAACTTGGAGCAATTTCCCTCCCAGTAAGTAGAGCTGTGTTCACCACACCAGTACATTGGTCTCTAATCCCGGAGCAGTTACTTCCCAGTATGTCGTGCTGTGTATCCCCTCCCAGAGAATTGATCTGTAAACCAGGATCAGTTATCCTCCCAGCATGTCGGACTGTGTACACGACCCACTGCATTGATCAGTAAACCAGGAGCAGTTACCTTCCCAGCATGGAGAGCTGTGTACCCCACCACAGTGCATTGTTATGTAAACCAGGAGCAGTTGCACTCCTATCATGTAGATCTGAGTACACCACCCCAGTGCATTGATTTGTAAACCAGTAACAAGTCCCCTCCAAGCATGTACGCCTGAGTAACCCCCTCCCCCAGTGCGTTCATCTGTAATCCAGGAGCAGTTACCCACCCAGCATGAAGGACTGTGTACCCCACCCCAGTGCATTGATGTGTAAACCAGGAGCAGTTACCCACTCAGCATGTAGAGCTCTGTACCCAACACCAGTGCACGGATCTGTAAACCAGGAGCAGTTACTCTCCCAGATTGCAGGACTGTGTACACCACCCCAGTGCATTGATTTGTAAACCAGGAACAAGTCCCCTCCCAGCATGTACATCTGAGTACCCCAACCCAGTGCATTGATGTGTAAACCAGGAGCAGTTACCCTCTCATCATGTAGAGCTCTGTACCCAACACCAGTGCACGGATCTTAAACCAGGAGCAGTTACTCTCCCAGATTGTAGGACTGTGTACACCACCCCAGTGCATTGACCTGTAAACTCGGAGCAGTTACCCACTCCGCACGTAGGACTGTGTACAGCACCCCAGTGCATTGATCTGTTACCAGGAGCAGTAACGCTCCCAGCATGTAGAGCTGTGTGCCGCAGTCTCGTGCATTGATCTGTAAACCAGGAGCAGTTTCCCTCCCAGTAAGTAGAGCTGTGTACACTACACCAGTACATTGACCTGTAAACCAGGAGCAGCTACTTCTCAGCATGTAGTGCTGTGTACCCCACCCCAGTGCTTTGATCTGGAAACCAGGAGCAGTTTCCCTCCCAGCCTGTAGGAGTGTGTACATCATCCCAGGGCATTGATCTGTAACCCAGGAGCATTTTCCCTCCCAGTAAGTAGAGCTGTGTACACCACACCATTTGATTGGTCTCTAAACCCGGAGCAGTTACTTCCCAGCATGTCGTGCTGTGTACCCCCTTCCAGTGAATTGATCTGAAAACCAGAATGAGTTATCCTCCCAGCATGTCGGACTGAGTACATGACCCCACTGCATTGATCAGTAAATCAGGAGCAGTTACCCTCCCAGCATGGAGAGCTGTGTACCCCACCACAGTGCATTGTTCTGTATACCAGGAGCAGTTGCACTCCGATCATGTAGGTCTGAGTACCCCACTAAAGTGCACTGATTTGTAAACCAGGAACAAGTCCCCTCCTAGCATGTACGTCTGAGTACCCCCCGCCCCCGTGCGTTAATCTGTAAACCAGGAGCAGTTACCCTCCCAGCATGTACGACTGTGTACCCCACCCAAGTGCATTGATGTATAAACCAGGAGCAGTTACCCTCTCAGCACGTAGAGCTCTGTACCCAACACCAGTGCACCGATCTGTAAACCTGGAGCAGTTACTCTCCCAGATTGCAGGACTGTGTACACCACCACAGTGCATTGACCTGTAAACTCGGAGCAGTTACCCACTCCACACGTAGGACTGTGTACAGCACCCCAGTGCATTGATCTGTAACCAGGAGCAGTAACGCTCCCAGCATGTACGTCTGAGTACCGCACCCCAGTGCGTTAATCTGTAACCCAGGAGCAGTTACCCTCCCAGCATGTAGGACTGTGTACCCCACCCCGGTGCATTGATATGTAACCCAGGAGCAGTTACCCTCCCACCATGCAGGACTGTGTACCCCACCCCAGTGCATTGATCTGTAAACAAGGAGCCGTTACCCTCCCAGCATGTAGGACTGTGAACACCACCCCATTGATCTATAAACCAGGAGCGGTTACCCACTCAGCATTAACAGCTCTGTACCGAACACCAGTGCACAGATCTGTAAACCAGGAGCAGTTACTCTCCCAGATTGTAGTACTGTGTACACCACCCGAGTGCATTGACCTGTAAACGCGGAGCAGTAACCCACTCCGCAAGAAGGACTATGTACAGCACCACAGTGCATTGATCCGTAACCAGGAGCAGTTACTCTCCCAGCATGTAACACTGTGCACACCACCACAAGGCATTGACCTGTATACGAGGAGCAGTTACCCTCCCAACATGTAGAACGGAGTACACCACCCCAGTGCATTGATCTGTAAACCAGGAGCAGTTACCATCCCATAATGTAGGACTGTGTACTTACACGCCAGTGCATTACTCTTTAAACAAGGAGCCGTTACCCTCCCAGCATGTAGGACTGTGTACACCAACCCAGTGCATTGATCTGTAAAGCAGGGGCAGTTACCCTCCCAGCATGTAGGAATGTATACACCACCCCAGTGCATTTAACTATAAACCAGGAGCAGTTACCCTCCCAGCATGTAACACTGTGTACACCACCCCAGGGCATTGATCTGTATACGAGGAGCAGTTACCCTCCCAGCATATAGAGCTGGGAACACCACCCCAGTAGATTGATCTGGAAACCAGGAGCAGTTACCCTCCCAGCATGTAAAGCTGTGTTCATCACACCAGGGCATTGATCTGCAAACGAGGCGCAGTTACCCTCCCAGCATGTAGAGCTGTTAACACCACCCCAGTGCATTGATCTGTAAACCAGGAGCAGAAACCCTCCCACCATGTTGGACTGTGTACACCATTCCAGTGCATGGATCTTTGAATCAGGAGCAGTTACCCTCCCATAATATCGGACGGCGTACACACACTCCAGTGCATTGGTCTGTTAAGCAGGTGCCGTTATCGTCCCAGCATGTAGGACTGTGTAGACCATCCCAGTGCATTGATCTGTAAAGCAGGAGCAGTTACCCTCACAACATGTCGGACTGTGTTCACCACCTCAGTGCATTGATCTGTAAGCCAGGAGCAGTTACCTTCCCATCATGTAGGACTGTGTACACGACCCCAGTGCATTGATCTGTAAACCAGGAGATATTAACCTCCCAGTATGTACAGCTGAGAACTCCGCCACTGTACATTGAAAGTAAACCAGGAGCAGTTACGCTCCCAGCATGTAGAACTGTGTCCACTACCCCAGTGCATTGATCTGTCACCCAGGAGCGGTTACCCTGCCAGCAAGTAGGACAGTGTCCACGACCCCAGTGCATTGATCTGTAAACCAGGAGCAGTTACCCTCCCAGCATGTAGGACTGGGTATATCACCCCAGTGCATTGATCTGTAACCCAGGAGCAGTTACCATCCCAGTATGTAGGACAGTGTACACTACCCCAATGCATTGATCTGTAACCCAGGAGCAGTTACCCTCCCAGCATGTAGGACTGTGTACATTACGCCACTGCATTGATCTGTATACCAGGAGCAGTTACCCTTCCAACATGTAGGACTGTGTACACCACCACAATGCATTGATCAGTAACCCAGGAGCAGTTGTCATCCCAGCATGTAGGACTGTGTACATTACCCCACTGCATTGATCTGTATACCAGGTGCAGTTTCCCTTCCAGCATGTAGGACTGTGTACACTATCTCAGTGCATTGTCCCGTAAACCAGGTGCATTAACCTACAGGCATGTAGGACTGTGTACACCACTCCAGTGCATTGATCTGTAAATCAGGAGCAGTTACCCTTCCTGCATGCAGGACTGTGTACACCACTCCAATGCATTGATCTGTAAACCAGGAGCAGTTACCCTCCCAGGATGTAGGACTGTGTACACGATTCCAGTGCATGGATCTGTAAATCAGGAGCAGGTACCCTCGAAGCATGTAGGACAATGTCCACGACGTCAGTGCATTGATCCGTCAACCAGGAGCAGTTACC
The DNA here is from genome assembly GCF_047496795.1 of Chiloscyllium punctatum. NCBI lineage: Eukaryota > Metazoa > Chordata > Chondrichthyes > Orectolobiformes > Hemiscylliidae > Chiloscyllium > Chiloscyllium punctatum. Next base: position 55,909,131 of record NC_092754.1, on the reverse strand, counting down.
CTCACTGCATGTCGGACTGTGTACCCCATCCTAGTGCATTGATCAGTAAACATCGAACAGACACCCTGCCGGCATGTAGGATAGTTTACATCACCCCAGTGCATTGATCTGTAAACGAGCAGCAGTTACCTTCCCAGCATGTAGGACCGTGTACACCACCCCAGTGCATTGACCTGTAAACCAGGAGCATTCACCCTCCCAGCATTTAGAACAGTGTACAATACCCCTCTACATTGATCTGTAACCCATGAGCAGTTACCATCCCTGCATGTAGGACTGTGTACATCACACCAGCGCATTGATCTGTAAATCAGGGGCAGTTACCCTCCCATAATGTCCGACTGTGTACTCACACCCCAGTGCATTGATCTGGAAACCAGGAGCCGTTACCCTCCCAGCATGTAGGACTGTGTACACCACCCCAGTGCATTGATCTGTCACCCAGGAGCGGTTACCCTGCCAGCAAGTTGGACAGTGTGCACGACCCCAGTGAATTGATCTGTAAACCAGGAGCAGTTACCCTCCCAGCATGTAGGACTGGGTATATCACCCCAGTGCATTGATCTGTAACCCAGGAGCAGTTACCATCCCAGTATGTAGGACAGTGTACACTACCCCAATGCATTGATCTGTATACCAGGTGCAGTTACCCTTCCAGCATGTAGGACTGTGTACACCACCCCAGTGCATTGATCTTCAAACCAAGAGCAGTTACCCTCCCAGCATGTAGGAGAATGTGCACCACCCGAGTGCATTGATCTGTTAACCAGGAGCAGTTACCCTCCCAGCTTGTAGGACAATGTACACCACCCCAGCGCATTGATTTGTAAACTAGGAGCAGTTACCCTCCCAGCTTGTAGGACAATGTACACCACCCCAGTGCATTGATTTGTAAACCAGGAGCAGTTACCTTCCTGCATGCAGGACTGTCTATACCACTCCAGTGCATTGATCTGTAAACCAGGAGCAGTTACCCTCACTGCATGTAGGACTGTGTACCCCATCCTAGTGCATTGATCAGTAAACAACGAACAGACACCCTGCCAGCATGTAGGATAGTTTACATCACCCCAGTGCATTGATCTGTAAACCAGCAGTAGTTACCTTCCCAGCATGTTGGAACGTGTACACCACCCCAGTGCATTGATCTGTAAACCAGGAGCATTCACCCTCCCACATTTAGAACAGTGTACACTACCCCACTACATTGATCTGTAACCCATGAGCAGTTACCATCCCTGCATGTAGGACTGTGTACATCACACCAGCGCATTGATCTGTAAATCAGGAGCAGTTACCCTCCCATAATGTCCGACTGTGTACTCACACCCCAGTGCATTGATCTGAAAACCAGGAGCCGTTACCCTCCCAGCATGTAGGACTGTGTACACCACCCCAGTGCACTGAACTGTAAACCAGGACCACTTACCCTCCCAGCAAGTTGAGCTATGAACTTCGCCACTGTACATTGATCTGTACACCAGGAGCAGTTACCCTTCCAACATGTAGGACTGTGTACACCACCACAATGCATTGATCAGTAACCCAGGAGCAGTTGTCATCCCAGCATGTAGGACTGTGTACATTACCCCACTGCATTGATCTGTATACCAGGTGCAGTTTCCCTTCCAGCATGTAGGACTGTGTACACCACCCCAGTGCATTGATCTGCAAACCAAGAGCAGTTGCCCTCCCAGCATGTCGGAGAATGTGCACCACCCAAGTGCCTTGATCTGTTAACCAGGAGCAGTTACCCTCCCAGCTTGTAGGACAATGTACACCACCCCAGCGCATTGATTTGTAAACTAGGAGCAGTTACCCTCCCAGCTTGTAGGACAATGTACACCACCACAATGCATTGATCAGTAACCCAGGAGCAGTTACCTTCCTGCATGCAGGACTGTCTACACCACTCCAGTGCATTGATCTGTAAACCAGGAGCAGTTACCCTCCCAGGATGTAGAACTGTGTACACTATCTCAGTGCATTGTCCCGTAAACCAGGTGCATTAACCTACAGGCATGTAGGACTGTGTACACCACTCCAGTGCATTGATCTGTAAATCAGGAGCAGTTACCCTTCCTGCATGCAGGACTGTGTACACCACTCCAATGCATTGATCTGTAAACCAGGAGCAGTTACCCTCCCAGGATGTAGGACTGTGTACACGATTCCAGTGCATGGATCTGTAAATCAGGAGCAGGTACCCTCGAAGCATGTAGGACAATGTCCACGACGTCAGTGCATTGATCCGTCAACCAGGAGCAGTTACCCTCACTGCATGTCGGACTGTGTACCCCATCCTAGTGCATTGATCAGTAAACATCGAACAGACACCCTGCCGGCATGTAGGATAGTTTACATCACCCCAGTGCATTGATCTGTAAACGAGCAGCAGTTACCTTCCCAGCATGTAGGACCGTGTACACCACCCCAGTGCATTGACCTGTAAACCAGGAGCATTCACCCTCCCAGCATTTAGAACAGTGTACAATACCCCTCTACATTGATCTGTAACCCATGAGCAGTTACCATCCCTGCATGTAGGACTGTGTACATCACACCAGCGCATTGATCTGTAAATCAGGGGCAGTTACCCTCCCATAATGTCCGACTGTGTACTCACACCCCAGTGCATTGATCTGGAAACCAGGAGCCGTTACCCTCCCAGCATGTAGGACTGTGTACACCACCCCAGTGCATTGATCTGTCACCCAGGAGCGGTTACCCTGCCAGCAAGTTGGACAGTGTGCACGACCCCAGTGAATTGATCTGTAAACCAGGAGCAGTTACCCTCCCAGCATGTAGGACTGGGTATATCACCCCAGTGCATTGATCTGTAACCCAGGAGCAGTTACCATCCCAGTATGTAGGACAGTGTACACTACCCCAATGCATTGATCTGTATACCAGGTGCAGTTACCCTTCCAGCATGTAGGACTGTGTACACCACCCCAGTGCATTGATCTTCAAACCAAGAGCAGTTACCCTCCCAGCATGTAGGAGAATGTGCACCACCCGAGTGCATTGATCTGTTAACCAGGAGCAGTTACCCTCCCAGCTTGTAGGACAATGTACACCACCCCAGCGCATTGATTTGTAAACTAGGAGCAGTTACCCTCCCAGCTTGTAGGACAATGTACACCACCCCAGTGCATTGATTTGTAAACCAGGAGCAGTTACCTTCCTGCATGCAGGACTGTCTATACCACTCCAGTGCATTGATCTGTAAACCAGGAGCAGTTACCCTCACTGCATGTAGGACTGTGTACCCCATCCTAGTGCATTGATCAGTAAACAACGAACAGACACCCTGCCAGCATGTAGGATAGTTTACATCACCCCAGTGCATTGATCTGTAAACCAGCAGTAGTTACCTTCCCAGCATGTTGGAACGTGTACACCACCCCAGTGCATTGATCTGTAAACCAGGAGCATTCACCCTCCCACATTTAGAACAGTGTACACTACCCCACTACATTGATCTGTAACCCATGAGCAGTTACCATCCCTGCATGTAGGACTGTGTACATCACACCAGCGCATTGATCTGTAAATCAGGAGCAGTTACCCTCCCATAATGTCCGACTGTGTACTCACACCCCAGTGCATTGATCTGAAAACCAGGAGCCGTTACCCTCCCAGCATGTAGGACTGTGTACACCACCCCAGTGCACTGAACTGTAAACCAGGACCACTTACCCTCCCAGCAAGTTGAGCTATGAACTTCGCCACTGTACATTGATCTGTACACCAGGAGCAGTTACCCTTCCAACATGTAGGACTGTGTACACCACCACAATGCATTGATCAGTAACCCAGGAGCAGTTGTCATCCCAGCATGTAGGACTGTATACATCACCCCACTACATTGATCTGTAACCCATGATCAGTTACCATCCCAGCATGTAGGACTGTGTACACCACCCCAGTGCACTTAAATGTAAACCAGGAGCAGTTACCCTACCAGCATGTAGAGCTGTGAACTCCGCCAATGTACATTGAACTGTAAACCAGGACCAGTTACCCTCCCAGCATATTGAGCTGTGAACTTCGCCACTGTACATTGAAATTTAAACCAGGAGCAGTTACCTCCCAGCATGTAGGACTGTGTACACCACCCAGTGCATTGATCTGTAAACCAACAGCAGTTACCCTCCCAGGATGTAAGACAGTGGACACTACCCCCGTGCATTGATCTGTAACCCATGAGCAGTTACCATCCCAGCATGTTGGACTGTGTACATCACACCAGTGCATTGATCTGTACACCAGGAGCAGTTACCGTTTCAACATGTAGGACTGTGTACACTACCCCAGTGCATTGATCTGTAACCCAGGAGCAGTTACAATCCCAGCATGTAGGACTGTGTACATCACCCCAGTGCATTGATATGTAAACCAGGAGCAGTTACCTTCCCAGCATGTAGGACTGTGTACACTGACCCAGTGTACAGGTCTGGAAACCAGGAGCAGTTAACGTCCCAGCATGTAGAGCTGTGAACTCCGCCAATGTACATTGAACTGTAAACTATGAGCAGTTACCCTCCCAGCATGTTGAGCTGTAAACTCCGCCACTGTGCATTGAACTGTAACCAGGAGCAGTTACCTCCCAGCATGTAGGACTGTGTACACCATCCCAGTGCATTGATCTATAAACCAGGAACAGTTACCCTTCCAGCATGTAGGACAGTGTGCACTACCCCAGTACATTGATCTTTAACCCATGAGCAGTTACCCTCCCAGCATGTAGGACTGTGTACCCCACCCCAGTGCATTGATCTGTAAATCAGGAGCAGTTACCCTTCCAACATGTAGGACTGTGTGCACCACCCCAGTGCATTGATTTGTAAACCCGGAGCAGTTACCCTCCCAGCTTGTAGGACAATGTACACTTACCCAGTGCATTGATCTGTAAACCAGGAGCAGTAATCCTCCCAGGATGTCGGACTGTGTACACCATTCCTGTGCATGGATTGTTAAACCAGGAGATGTTACCCTCCCAGGATGTCGGACTGTATACCACACCCCAGTGCATTGATCTGTAAACAGACGTCGTGACCCACCCAGCATGTAGGACTGTGTTCACCATTCCAGTGTATGGATCTGTAAATCAGGAGCAGTTACCCTCCCATAATGTCGGACTGTGTACTCACACCCCAGTGCATTTATCTGTAAACAAGAAGCGGTTACCCCCCACCATGTAGAACTGTGGACACTGCCTCATTGCATTGTCATGTAAACATGGAGCATTTACCCTCCTAGCATGTAGGACTGTGTACACATCCCCAGTGCATTGATATGTAAACCAGGAGCAGTTACCCTTCCTGCATGCAGGACTGTGTACCCCACCGCAGTGCATTGATCTGTAAACCAGGAGCAGTTACCATCCCAAGATGTTGGACTGTGTACAGGATTCCAGTGCATGGATCTGTAAACCAGGAGCAGTTAACCTCCTAGCATGGAGGACAATGTCCACCACACCAGTGCATTGATCTGTAAAACAGGAGCAGTTACCCAACAGCATATAGGACTGCGTACCCAACCCTAGTGCATTGATCAGTAAACAACGTGCAGATACCCTCCCAGCATGTAGGACTGTGTACACCATCCCAGTGCATTGATCTGTAAAGCAGGAGCAATTACCCTCCCAGCATGTAGGACTGTATACAACACCCCAGTGCATTGATCTATAAAACAGGAGCAGTTACCCTCCCAGCATGTAGAGCTCTGGACAATACACCAATGCACAGATCTGTAAATCAGGAGCTGTTACTCTCCCAGAATGTACGACTGTGTACACCAACCTGTAAACCCGGAGCAGTCAGCCACTCCGCACGTAGGACTGTGTACACCACCCCACTGCATTGATTTGTAACCAGGAGGAGATACCCTCCCAGCATGTAGAGATGTGAACACCACCCCAGTACATTAATCTGGAAACCAGGAGCAGTTACCCTCCCAGCATGTAGAGCTGTGTACACCACTCCAGTGCATTGATCTGTAAACCAGGAGCAGTTACCCTCTCAACATGTGGGACTGTGTACACCACCCCAGTGCATTGATCTGTAAACCAGGAGCAGTTACCTTCCCAGCATGTAGGACTGCGTACACCACTCCAGTGCATTGATCTGTAAACCAGTAGCTGTTACCCTCACAGTATGTGCAGCTGATAACTCCGCCACTGTACATTGAACTGTAAACCAGGAGCAGTTACCCTCCCAGCATGTAGGACTGTGTCCACTACCCCAGTGCATTGATCTGTCACCCAAATGCAGTTACCATCCCAACATGTAGGAATGTTTACATCACCCCAGTGCATTGATCTTTAACCCAGGAACAGTTACCCTTCCAACAAGTAGGACATTGTCCACCACACCAGTGCATTGATCTGTAAACCAGGAGCACTTAACCTCCTAGCATGTAGGACTGTGTACCCCACCCCAGTGCATTGATCAGTATACAAGGAGCATATACCCTCCCACCATGTAGGACCGTTTACATCACCCCAGTTCATTGATCTGTAAACCAGGAGCTGTAATCTTTCCAGCATGTGAGCTTTGTAGCCCTCCCCAGAGCATTGATCTGTAAACCAGGAGCTGTTACTTTTCCGGCATGTAGGACTGTGTACAACACCCCACTGCATTGATCTGTAAACGAGGAACAGTTACCCTCCCAGCATGTTGGACTGTGTACACCACCCCAATGCATTGCCCAGTAACAGTGTGTTAGTTCACAGCCGAGCGTGGGGAAACTTGCAGTCCATGCTGGAAGTGAGAGCATGTACAACTCCCATCCATTTCCAGCTCCAAATGTCCATCGTGCCATGACAAGAAGGTGCTGTGGGTGTGAAACTCACTGCCAGAGAGAGATGGTGGGGGAATCAGTTTAAATATCACCACATGGGAAGGGTTTGGGTTATAGATAGAGAGGGGGATACTGATGAACAGTGTCATGGAAGGATGTGTTCCCAGGGTGTAGAATGCTGAAATTTCGACATTTCGATAGTATCCTGTAAAATGAGCCAGTCTTACCAGGAAACATGGGAAAAAGGGATGTTGGGAGCACGTGTCCCAGTGTTGAGCACTGCTGCCTCACAGCGCCAGAGACCCGGCTTCAATTCCCAACTCAGACAACTGCCTTTTGGAGTTCGCACATTCTCCCGTTTCTGTGTGGGTTTCCTCTGGGTGCTCCGGTTTCCTCCCACAGTCCAAAAATATGCAGTTTCGGTTAATTGGCAGTACTAAATTGCCTGTCGTGTTAGGTGTAGCGGAATTGGTCGAGGTGGGTTGCTCTTCGGAGGGTTGGTGTGGATTTGTAGGGCCGAACGGCCTGTTTCCACACTGTAAGGTCAGATGAGTATTTGTTCTGCAGCTTTGTAACTGGAATTGGCTTCAAGAGAATCTATGACTCACACAATAATTTACCTTTGCTTGATTTTCCTTGTGTGTGACGGAGGGATTGTCTGCACGAGGCTGAGCTAGAATCCTGGCGCTATCTTATCGGACTCACCTCATTAACGATCCAGCCCACCACATGGTGTCACTCTCATTCAAGACCAGCCCGATTTTCCCACCTATCATGGCTGGAGGTACTCGCCATCGCCCGGTTGCCCCTGGATATTCTGCAATCCTTGGCACTGGTGCCATCTTTAAAAGGCCACTGGGCACATTGTTGAGCTTTCTCCATTAGGAGCTGCCCTGCACAGTTTACCCCGAACATGGCAGGTAAGGGGCAATTACACCATGGTTTGTCGACGGGGGCACGGAGTTCCTGGTGGATGGGCGAGTGCTGGGTGGGACCATTCTCTTCCCAGAGGAGGCCACACCACCAGACCAACCGAGCATGGTCACTACCAAGCTCAGTGCAGTATCTGCAGTCTGAAGAAATGTCCAGCAATGCAGGACAAACATCAAGAACCTTCCCTGTTCGTCAGGATAAGACTCACAGTGTTCTCTCTGCTCCCTCACGCTCACTGTATATCTGTTATAGCAACTACCCCCAAACGAGGCTCATGCTCCACCACTCTCACTGTTGCATGCAACACCTCTCCCCCCACATTCTTTCTCTCTCTTACACAAACACACACACACGCACACACACGCACAAACATTAGCCCACCCCCAAACCAAAAACACTGCATAGATACAACACTGTGGACTGACTCCCTCCGGACCCCTCACCATGAACCCCCACCTCTCCCGAGCACTAACAGCCGGCCACCCACACCCACCTCCCTCCCTTTCTCCCATTCCAGGAGAGACAGCCTGGAATAGGACAGGAAAGGCCAAGCTGGGTGGTGGAGTGCCCGATATCCATTCCCTCACCCCCTCCCCCGCAATGTGGGGCGGACCCTGGTATGAGCTGGACAGGACCGGGACCCCGCGTGTGGAGGTTCTGAAGCATCCACGTCCCACCGACCGAGTAAGGAGCAATGTTCAGTGAAGGGCAATTCTCAGTTTAAACTCACTTCAGCTCCGTTTCCCCCCGGCACAACTTAGAAGCCGTGGCCCTGATGCGATCTCTCTTTTGTGTCGAGCTGGTACAAATGGAATCCCCACGGTCTCGGTGGGCAGTAGGGTGGGCTCACAACACATCGTCACCACCACCTCCCAGGAAGGGAGCACGGAGGCTCCCTCCTACACCTCCCCCTGTAAACAGCTCAGATACTGAAACTAATCTGTGCTACTTACTGCTCTCCCCACTTGTCCTGATATCTTCAACAATCTGTGCTCTTATACACCCAGCGCCCTCTGTTCCTGCAGCCCCTTTATAATGGCACAGCCTGCTTTAAACTGTCTTTATTTATCTTTCCTACCAAAGTGCATCACCTCACACTGCTCTGCATTGATCCCCATCTGCTATATACCTGAACACGACAGGAATGTGTGATTGTACTGTTAGAGTTCCACACTGCCCTCCATAGATTTTACAATTCTTCCAGATTCGGTGCCATCTACAAACATTGAGATTGTCACAGTCCCCATGAAACATCTGAAATCCTGCCATACTCACTAGTGTGAGCAAGTGAAATACTGCTATATTCCCATGGATGGTGTCGAATAATGACATGCTGTCAATGGTGCAACAAAAATCCAGACGGATTGAATGAAATATTAACAAACCACAGAGCAAGAGAAATACGGATAGGCTTCACTTGACTATATTCATCAGGGTATAATGTAATGAAGTTGAAAGCGTGGACTGTACATTTAAGATAGAGGGAATGCTGTTCAGAACTGAGAGCTTACAAGCACCTGTGGTATGAGAGGATGCCAGACCCAGAAACATATATTGCTACAGAGCTGGATTTGGCTAATAAGCAGTTAAGAGATTGGGGGTCCCAGAGTTGTGAATAGTTGATATAAAATGTTCACTTTCAGAGGTAGAAAACAAATTGATGTTTTTACTTAAACAGTGGAATTTGGGAGTTCTCTGCTATTCATATTTTAACAGTTTACAAGGTGAATTGAGCATTTCTTTACGTTTAATTTAAATTACCAGGTGAGCTTCAATTCCTAACAATTTCTGTCAGTGTATCTGTGTGTCTCTGTGTGGGCCAGGTCTGGCGGTCTCTGTGGTGTTTAAAGTGAGGGAGAGGGCAGTTGCTCACAGCACCATCCAAACTGATGTCCTATCCATGTCCGGATCTAAATGTTCTTTAAACGTTGTAACTGTCCCTGCTTTCATCACTTCCTCTGGAAGTTCATTCCACACACAAGCCAGATTCTGTCGAAAATAATTACCTCTCATGACTTTTGTAAATCTTTTATCTCGCACCTTAAAATAGCCCTCAGTTTTGAATCCCCAACTCTAGGGCAAATACATCAGCCCTTCAGCTTATCTGTACCCCTCATGATTTTATAAACCTCTGTAAAGTTTCCCCTTAATCTCATCCTCTCCAGTGAACAAAGTCCCAGCCTATCCAGCCTCTACTTATCTCTCACTCCTTCCATTCCCAGCAACATTAAGTTTAAACTCTTCTGAACCTTCTCCAGCTGAATAATATCAAGGTCAATAATATCTGGGTGAATAGTCAAGGTGCTTTCTAAGGGTAGGGGAGACCAAAACTCGAGGGCATAGACTTAAGGTGAGAGGAGAAACATTTAAAAGTGACCTAAGGGGCAGCTTTTTCACCCATGGGGTGTTGTGCCTATGGAATGAGCGGGCAGGGTGACCAGACTGGACACAGTATTCCAGAAGAAGTCTCACCAATGTCCTGTACAACCACAACATGACGACCCCATTCCGATACTCAATGGTCTGACCAATGAAAACAAGTGTTTTAAACACCTTCTTAACCACACTATCTATATGAGGTGCAAATTTTAAAGAATTGTACCTGACGGCCTAGGATTCTGTACTACAACAATGCCAAAGTACTACTTTTAATTGTACAGGTCCTGCTCTTGTTTGATTTACCAAATCCAATACCTCGCATTAATCCAAACTAAACTCCATCTGCCACCCCTCAGCCCAGTGAGTGATGTTACTGCCACCTCCCCCTCCCCCTTCAATTTAAAATTCCCTGCCCCTCTCCATGACGCCTGCACACTCTGGCCTTGTTTTTCACAAAGAACTTGAGCTTGGTTTGCCTTCTGTGGTTAGGGGAAGGAGGGACAGATTACAGACACTGTCAATGGGGAGGAGAGGCTGGACAGTAATCAGCGGCCTGGAATCATTTCATGGTTTTAGGAAGAGGGCAGTCACAAATGAGATTTGGGTAATACCGCTCAGTGCATTGGGGCCAGAAATTACGCTTTTTCTCCGTCTCTGGTGTTCAGTAATGAAAATCTATTCGAGACCAACCTTTGCGCAGAGTGTGTGTGCTGGATTGATTTCCCTAATATTGTAGACTGCAGAAAATAGCAATTCAAGATGGCCGTAGTTAATTCCGATGCCACAGCATGTGCACTCAACATCCTGCAGTTGAGACAAATATCTTGCATTTGTTTAACAATACAAAGTGTTGTTCAGTAATGGTAACCTGATTATTTAAAATCCACACCGAGCTGAAAGCTAGCACTTTAAATATGACCCAAAATCTGGCTATGGTAGTGTAGTGGGTAGTGTCCCTACCTTGAGCCAGAGGTCTGGATTTGATTCAAATTCCTGAACATCTTTGGAAGTGTTCCTAGCTCTGGAATAGAAGATCAGAATTCAAGTCCTGCCTGTTGCAGAGGTATGTCCCAGCATGTCGGAACAGTCTGATGAGCAAACACACAGGAGAATAATATTACAGCTTTATGGGTATTTCCGAGTGATGCTAGTGTCCCTACCTCCGGGCACAAAGGTCTAGGTGTAAATCCCACAGATGTGTCGCAGGATAGATCTGAAAAAACTGAATAAAATTGACTTAGAATAGTGACTGGATGGAGAAGGAAGACGTGTCAGAATTGAATTTCAGAATTTAGGCCCGGGATGACTGAAAGTCCAGCCAGTCGTGTTGATTGGAGTCACATTGTGCAGCAGGAACTGTTTTTAAAATCAGAACAGTAATGGATAGGGTGAGTAGTTAGGGTTTTTCCCCAGGTTAGAGGCATCCAAAACTAGAGGGCATTGTTTGAAAGTAAGAGGGGAAAGGTTTCCATGAGGCCTAAAGGGCACCTTTTCACACAGAGGGCGGTGTGCATATGGAATGAGCTGCCAGACGAAGTGTTGGAGGCTGGTAAAACTACGGCATGTAAAAGGCATCTGGAATGCTGACAGACCTGCCGAGCTTTACCAGTAATTTCTGTATTTCTTTAAAAAATGCATTCATTTTAACAAAGGTATTCTGAATAAATTAAACATTTCACTTTTTAATGACGCAGGGCCATGTAAACATATTTGAAATTGACTGAGACCATTTTCTGCGAAGGGTATGGTTCTGTGTATGTTGGCAGCAATGATGCACCTACATGGAGCAGGGAATGTGATGGAGACATAGTTTGGACAATGTACAAGGAGACCTCACATGGTCCAGTTTGGGAGAGGATGACATTATTGTGTGATTCAGCTCAGAGAGGGAGACAATGTAAGCTGCCCGAGAAGGAACGGCCGATTGTACTCTCTCTCCGTTATTGTTCCTCATCACAGCAATATGCACGAGCTTAAAAAAAACTCTACAGTCATCGTTACCATTCTTATTTTTACAGAATCCCTACAGTGTTCAATCAGGCCCTTTGGTCCAACAAGTCCATACCAACCTATTCCACTATATTTACCCCTGACTAATGCACCTAACCTAGATATCCATGAACACGACAGACAATTTAGCATGACCAATCCACCGAACCTACCCAGTCTGTGGTAGGAAACTGGATCACCCATTAGAAGCTCACACAGACAAGGGGAGAGTGTGCAAACTCCACACAGACAGTCACCCAAGGCTGGAATTGAACCCAAGTCCCTGGTGCTGTGAGGCAGCAGGGCTAACTACCGTGCTACCATTTGGGTGATCCCTGACCAGAATTCACTGGAATCTACTCACTGCCGAAAGCAAAGGGAATTCAGTCAAATCCAACTCTTCCAGGATGAAATCCCATTACTAGCAGCTGTGAGAGTACAATATCTTCAGAAGCAGAATAACGTTTGGACAATCTCGCAATTTTTCCTTTCGTCATGAGTTACAATAATATCTGGACAAATTTGTTTCAAGTTAAAATTGCAGAGATTTTGTTTATCTGTGTGTGTGTGTGTGTGTGTGTGTGTGTGTGTGTGTGTTTAGAATGGGAAATATTGATTATACATTTGCAATACTCAAACAGTTTGACATTCCTCTTTCCATCATAGTTTGAGTAACATTGCGCTGGATCATAAACGTGTTGTTTTAGCAGATTAAAGAAACTAGCCTGACTTGTTCCTAAAACTGACCCTGTCCCAGTCTGAGACAAATATCTTCGGCCATATCACCGACCTGGTTACATTTAATATTTGTTGTGAGCGGTGGAGGAGTGGAACTAGATAAGGAAACAGTGATCCCAAAAGCCGGGGAACTATAGACCGGTGAGCCTGATGTCAGTGTTGGATAAGTTGTTGGAGGGGATTCTGAGCACAAGGATTTACATACATTTGGGAAGGCAAGGGCTGATCGGGGTAGACAACGTGGCTTTCTGCACGGGAAATCATGTCTCATTAATTTGGTTGAGTTTTGTGGAGAGGTGACAAAGAAGATTGATGAAGGCAGTTTGGTAGACATTGTCTATGTGGACTTCAGCAAGGTGTCCATTTAAAGAACAAAGAGCAAAGAAAATTTATGGTCCAGAAACAGGCCCGTCGCCCTCCAAGCCTGAACCGATCCAAATGTACTGTCTAAATCTGTTGGTCAGTTCCTAAGCATCTGTATCGTTCTGCTCCCCACCTACCCATGCATCTATCCAGACGCATCTTAAATGAATCTGCCGTGCCTGCCTCTACCACCTCTGCTGGCAACGCGTTCCAAACACCCATCACCCGCTGTTTGAAGTACTTACCACGTGTATCCCCCTTAAACATTCCGCCTCTCACTTTGAAAGCATGACCTTTCGTTATTGAATCCTTCACCCTGGGAAAAAAAAACTTGCCCCTATCCACCCTGTCTATACCCGTCATGATTTTGTCAACCTCAATCAGGTCCCCCCTCAATCACCTTTTTTGTAGTGATAATAAACCTAACGGACTGAGCCTCTCTTCATAGCTAGTATTGCATTCTGATTCGTAGACAGATTAGTAAGTTTCAGTCACATGAGATACAGAGGAAGCTAGTTAAAATTGGCTGAAAGGAAGATGGGTATTTTTCAGACTGGAGGCTTGTGAGCAGCAGTGTGCTGTAAGAATCGGTACTGAGTTCACTGCATTTCATCATTTATGTATAGGATTTAGATGTGAATATCGGGACCATAGTTAGTAAGTTTACAGATTACATCAGAATCATGGTGTAGTAGACTATCTCAGAGTACAACGAGACCATACTTAGATGGGACAAAGGGGCAAGGAGTGACAGATGAAGTTTAATTTAGATAAATACGAGGTTTTGCATATTGGGAAGGCAAATCAGGGCAGAGGTTATACACTTAATGGTAACTTAGTGTTGTAGAACAAAGGGACATAGGGCTGCAGTTGCGTTGTTCCTTGAATGTGGAGTCGCAGGTCGACAGAGTGGTGCTGAACACATTTGGCACATTTGACTTCATCAGTCAGAGCATTGCGTATAGGAGTTGTGGTGGTATGTTGCATCTGTACAGGATGTTGGTGAGGCTGTTTTAAGAATACTGTGTACAATTCGGCTTTCTGAAGAAATTACTTACACGGATATTCCAGGACTCGAGGTTTGAACTTTAGGGGGAGGTTGATTAGTTTGAGGTGCTTTCTCCTGGAGTGTCAGAGGTTGCGGGGTGACATTATAGAGGCTTATTAAACCATCAGGGGCATGGATATTCTGAACAGTCCGGCTCTGCTCCCCAGAAAAAGGGAGTCCAGAACAAGAGGGCATAGGTTGAAGGGGAGAGGGCGAATGATTCAGAAGGAACCTGAAGATAAATGTTTCACACAGAGAATGGTGTGTGTACAGAAATTGCTGTCAGAGGAAGTCGTGAAAGCGGTACAATCGCACATTAAAAAGTATCTGAAAGAGGAGGGATATTGGCCAAATGCTGGCAAATGGGACTGGATCAGATTTGATATCTGATCGGAGTGAACAGATTGGACTAACGGGTCTGTTTCCCTTCTGCATGACTCGCTGATTCTCTAAGAGGGATGACAAAAAATTCTGAAAGGACCCTTCAAGTAAGAATTCTCTTGGCTGCAAGTTTTTCGTGGCTCTATGTTCATATTATTTGAAAGCTGCGTTAGTTAAATATTTGACAAAGAAGTGAGTCATGCAAAATGGGATGCAGACAGGAAAGTGGGGCTGAGACCACAACCTGATCAGCCACAACCTTAGTGCCTTGCGGAGAAGGCTCGAAGTATCTAATGACCCACTCCTGCTCCTCAGTCCCATGTTCCTGTGTTCCATTCAGCCCCTCAAACCTGCGAGACAGGAGCAGTTGGAGGCTACTTACTCCTATAACCAATTGCACAGAAACCGGGGAGACCATTCAGCCTCTCAGTCCTGTCCCACACGCTTTGAGGTGATTTGGGAAATGTAATTGGAAAATCCAGGCTGTGTATGAAAGAGGCCCCTCACCTCTCTTTACAAATCTTCCTGTGTCTACAATTTGTGTTTCATTTGTTGGTCATATTGTTGACCCAGATTCACAGTGAATACAACCCCCATACCTCACACAGAGATGGCTCACAAAATCCTCTGGTCTCCCTGACTGCAACATTTAATAACAGAACATTCATGAAAATAACGCCCAGTAACGTTCCAATAACAGAATGGGAGAACATCAGAAATGGGGGCAGGTCGTTCACTCCCCAAGCCTGCTTTGCACTTCACTAAGATCATGACTGGTGTGCTCTTGGTGTCAAATCCTCTTTCATACCCAATTCCTCATAGCCCTCACCTCTCTGTTAAGTCAATATCCATCTACCTCAACTTCAAATACTTTCAGTCATCTAGATCCCCAACACTCTTGAGAAGAGAAATCCTGACATTCAATCCCACCTGTTTGAAGAAAACCTGTGCTTCTCCTATATCATGTCCTATTGATATGAACTAAAGAGGCTGACACAAGGGTTCAGGTAAAATGACTGGCCCTGATATCAAGGCAGTGGTTGACTTTTATTGACATCAAGGAGCTTAACAAAACTGGACTTAATGGGAATCAGAGTAAACTCTCCAGTGTTTGGAGTCAAACATGGCACAAAGGAAGATGTTCATCATCTCTTTCCTGGGTCAACTCTGTGGGAGATCCTCAGGGTAGCTTCCTCTTCACAAACAGCTTCAGCTGCTTTATCAATGTCTTCCCGCCCCCACCTTCCCCACCATTACATCAGAAGTGGGTATGATCACTGAAGATTCCACAATGTTCAGAACATTTTATCCACGTCAGTTCCTGAACTGATCTGTGTCCATGTGCAGCAAGTCCCAGACTCCATTGAGGCGTGTACTGTTAAAGGGTCCATAACATTCATGTAACAGCATTTTTTGACACTGCACATTGCCACAGTTAAAAAAGAGTTCATTAAGCAGCTCACGCTGGATTCACAGGAATCTGAGGAAGTCGTTCAGCCCATTGACACGATTGGAGAAGAAGAGGGACAGCCCATTCAGTGCCGCCAGCCTATTACTCAGGAAGAGAAGGAGTCTAGTGTGATGGACCACATTAGAGCCCCTAGAAAATATTGGAAGGCAGTAGTCTAGACTCGAATGTTTTCATATTTTAAAGGAAATGTAAAGTGTCTGTTCCAGATGCCACGTGACTACTCGTGAAGCAAAATACCATCTACTTAAATACGAAAGATGAAATAAAACCAAACAAAGAGGAATTTAGAATAAGGTAATTTTATTGGACAACTTAACAGAATAATAGGTCTAGGAGCTATTACGAATGAACTAGTCTAACATTGGAAATTCCCCATAAACGCAGCCATTGGCAAAAAGGAAAATTCAGGAATTGAAAACAGCATCAAGAGAAAATTCAGAGAGAGTAGCAGCCAGGAGACATTACCTCAGCTTCCAATTCGGTGGAGACCCCTATAGGTTTTGATATCACTGAGAAACCAAAACCCAGTGATCCTAATCTGTGAGAGTTGGCCACACCCATTCAGGTTGTATTAAAATAAACCTAAGTCCTCGCTAGCTGTTCACTTCAGTAGCCAGTAGCCAGCTTGGAAACGATCGTTCAATCTCTCTCTTAAAAGAAACCAGGACAAAAAAAAAACTCTTAAAGCTGCAGCACCATCACACTTCTCAGCACATCGAGCTGTCAAACAGGAACGAGGGGTAACCAGTCAGGCTCTTGGCCCTGCCCAATCTGAGGAAGAAGCCAAACACTCCATTGAGTCACTTATACAGGAACAGTAGGAGGTCATTCCCACCTCAATGCACTTACACGGGGGCAGAATGAGGTAATTGATGCTGATTCCTGGTGAATGGCCTATGCTCGAAACATGGATTCTCCTGCTTCTCGGATGCTGCCTGACCTGCTGTGCTTTTCCAGCAATCGATGCTCTACTCTGATCTCCAGCATCGGCAGTCTTAAGTGTCTCCAGATTGATGCTCCAATATGATGAACAAGTGGAGCAGACGCTGCACAGACAGACTGCTCCATGTTGTTCCAGGTCGCTCCGTTGCTTTGATACACACGTGGGACTTTAACGTGGTTTTATACTGGTGAGCAGGGAAGCCATATGTCTTGTTTGAAGTCTCAAGAAGGCACCTTTCATCTCGGAGAAGACAGCCTGGTGTTTTGTCTGTAGGTTGGAACTTAGTAGGAATGGCTACCTGTTTCAGATGGAAGGTATTGTGCCTGCTGTTGGGGATTGTGAACAACATTGCGTTCAGTAAGGGTTCACACGCCGACTGCACAATAGCATGGGGAGAGTTAATTTAGGCATATAAACTATTAGGAAAGTCATGTCAGACTGATGAATGAACTCTCTTTGTTCAAATAATTCTGATCTTGTTCATGTTGATCTTGTCTAGTGCATGTCCTTTTCAGTGTAACCTGTATGCCTTACTCTGTCCAAGACTATTTCCACCCTATGATCTGTCTGGCCATGCTTACTATGATCTATCTCCACTGTTCATAAACAAAGTGTTTCCCTGTACTGAGGTACACGTGGCAATAAATCAAACCAATCAATCCTGGGTAAAGTATGGAATTTCTCTCCCTATCAATGTCTGTTTTGGAACAAAGTGATTGCTGCCACTCCTTGTGTTTCAGCGTCACCATTTCTTCGTCTCTCACAGATCTATAGATTAAACACTCAGCTTATTCACTCTATCCTCATGTTACCATCACCCGTGTCTGTGGTAAGGAGATCATTCCTTACAAAGGAGATCAACTCTGTACAGAGTGCTCCTAATGCTCTCTCAGCAAGGCTCTACAACAGCCGGAAGATGGCTTATGTACTCGAATCATCTTACAATGAAGGAGAACATACCATTGTCTGCACCCATACTTACACAGAGTTTGATTCAGAGCAGTAAACATCGACTTGTGAGTAGGAAATCATGCTTCCCAAATTTGTGAGAATTCTTTGATGAAGTGACCAGGAATGTTGACGAGGACAGAGCGGTAGACATAGTTTCCATGGATTACACTAAGGCATTTGATAAGGTTCCACATGGCAGGCTGCTCTGGAAGGTTACATCACGCGAAATGCTGGGGGAACAGGCCAATTGGATACACAGTTGGCTTGATGGTAGGAAGCAGAGGGTTTAGTGGAAGGAGGCTTATCAGACAGGAGGCTGGATTAGTAGTGCTGGAAGAGCACCAGCACTTCAGGCAGCATCTCAGGAGCAGTAAAATCGACGTTTCGGGCAAAATCCCTTCATCAGTAATAGAGGCACAGAGCCTGAAGGGGGGAGAGATAAGTGAGAGGAGGGTTGGGGTGGGGAGAGAGTAGCATAGAGTACAATAGGTGAGTGGGGGAGTGGATGAAGGTGATAGGTCAGAGAGGAGGGGGTGGATTGGATTGGTGGAAAAGAAGATAGGCAGTTAGGACAAGTCATGGGGACAGTGCTGAACTGGAAGTTTGGAACTGTGGTGAGTTGGGGGAAGGGGAAATGAGGAAACTGTTGAAGTCCACATTGATGCCCTGGGGTTGAAGTGTTCCGAGGTGGAAGATGAGGCGGTCTTTCTCCAGGCGTCTGGTAGTGAGGGACCGGTGATGAAGGAGCCCCAGGACCTCTATGTCCTCGGCAGAGTGGGAGGGAGTGTTGATATGTTGGGCCACGGGGTGGTGTATTTGATTGGTGCGGGTGTCCCGGAGATGTTCTAGGAGATAATTCAACTCCATCTAAATCATCAAAAACTTTCAGTACAACAAACTTTTTATCTAACCAGCTCCATAACCAGCGCTGCTCAAACATTCCTGTAGATTCCCCTGGCCTCTGGAACTGCTCGGATGCCATAAGCCATGCGGCTGCTGCAGCTACCATCCCCACGCTGATTGATGATGTCACTGCTCCCATCATGGCCACTCCCACAGCCACTTCCGCCCCTCACAATTCCTTATGCACTACACTTGACATCACTTCCGCCCCTCACATCTTCACAGATATCATGCACTCATTGACTTCTGCCCCCGCCACTTCCCTGGTCACCACCACTTCCGACCCCACCAAAGACACTCATTTGCATTCTGCTGACCACGCCCCCCACAGATACCACTGTCACCATCCCCGCCCCCCAGAACTCTGAGGGGAACACTACCCCTACTCATGACTCCACCCCATTCCCCCCACCACCACACCCACTTCAGTTACAGGGTCTGCCCTCAAACCCAGCTCCACACCCACACCAGCTCCCAGCCTTGCCGAGTTTTCACCACCCCTCCAGACCTTCCTCTCACTGATGACAAATGATTAGTCCTCAGCAAAGGACTCACCTTCATCCCCCTATGTCCACGCATCAATGAACTTAATACACGCCCTGACGTCGAACAATTCTTCCATCGCCTCCGCCTCCGAGTTTACTTTCACAATCAGGACTCCCACCCACCTTCCGAGGACCCTTCGCCCACCTCCAAAACACTGCATCCACCTGGACACCCCGCGCTGGCCTATTACCTGTCCTTGATCTCTTCATTTCCAACTGCAGCCGGGACATTAACCGCTCCAACATGTCTACCTCCCTCCCCCACTCCAACCTCTCACCCTCACAATGCGCAGCCCTCCAATCCCTCTGCTCCAATCCTGAACTCACTATCAAGCCAGCGGATAAAGGGGGCGCAGTGGTAGTCTGGCGCACTGACCTCTACACCACTGAAGCCAAATGCCAACGCAAGGACACCTCTTCCTACAGTCCCCTCGACCATGACCCCACCCCCATCACCAAACCACCATCTCCCAGACCATACAGAACCTCATCAGCTCAGGGGATCTCCCACTCACATCTTCCAACCTCATTGTCCGGGAAGCCCGCACTGCCCGGTTCTACCTCCTTCCCAAGATCCACAAGCCTGACCACTCTGGACGACCCATAGTCTCAGCATGCTCCTGCCCCACTGAACTCATCTCGACCTACCACGACACTGTCCTATCCCCCTAATCCAGGAACTCCTCACATACGTTCGAGACACCACCCACGCCCTCCACCTCCTCCAAGGCTTCTGTTTCCCCGGACCCCAACGCCTTATCTTCACTATGGATATCCAATCCCTCTACACCTCCATCTGCCATGTCCAGGGCCTCCAACCCCTTCGTTTCTTCCTCTCCCGATGTCCCCAACAGCACCCTTCCACCAACACTATCATTTGTTTGGCTGAACTGGTCCTCACCCTTAACAATTTCTCCTTCCTCCCGACCAAAAGGGTAGCCATTGGCACACGTATGGGCCCAAGCTATGCCTTTTTTTTTGGCTACTTAGAACAGTCGATCTTCCGTAATTACACTGGCACCACTCCACACCTCGTCCTCCGCTACATTGATGACTGCATTGTCATCACCTTGGGCTCTCGCGAGGAGGTTAAGCAATTCCTCAACTTCACCAACACATTCCACCATGACTTTATATTTACCCGGACCCTCTCTGACACCACCCTCCGCTTCCTGGACCTCTCCTTCTCGATTAATGACGACCGACTTGACGCTGACATTTTTTACAATCCCACCGACTCCCACAGCTACCTGGATTACACCTCTTCCCACCCTACCTCCTGCAAAAATGCCATCCCGTCTTCCCAATTCCTCCGCCTCGCAGTATCTGCGCCCAGGAGGACCAGTTCCACCATAGAACACACCAGATGGCCTCCTTCTTTAGAGATCGCAATTTCCCTTCCCACATGGTTAAAGATGCCCTCCAACGCATCTCGTCCACATCCCGCACCTTCGCCCTCAGACCCCACCCCTCCAACCGTAACAAGGACAGAACGCCCCTGGTGCTCACCTTCCACCCTACCAACCTTCGCATAAACCAAATCACCCGACGACATTTCTGCCACCTCCAAACAGACCCCACCACCAGGGATATATTCCCCCCGACCTCTTTCCGCCTTCCGCAAAGACCGTTCCCTCTGTGACTACCTGGTAAGGTTAACGCCCCCCCAACAACCCAACCACCCTTCCTGGCACCTTCCCCTGCCACCGCAGGAATTGCAAAACCTGCGCCCACACCTCCCCCCTCACCTCCATCCAAGGCCCTAAAGGAGCCTTTCACATCCATCAAAGCTTTACCTGCACATCCACCAATATCATTTATTGTATCCGTTGCTCCCGATGCGGTCTCCTGTACATTGGGGAGACTGGATGCCTCCTCGCAGAGCGCTTTAGGGAACATCTCCAGGACATCCGCACCAATCAACCACACTGCCCTGTGGCCCAATATTTCAACTCTCCCTCCCATTCTGCCGAGGACATGGAGGTTCTGGGCCTCCTTAACCGCTGCTCCCTCACCACCAGACGCCTGGAGGAAGAACGCCTCACCTTTCGCCTTGGAACACTTCAACCCCAGGGCATCAATGTGGACTTCAACAGTTTCCTCATTTCCCTTTCCCCCACCTCACCCTAGTTCCAAACCTCCAGCTCAGCACTGTCCCCATGACTTGTTCTACCTGCCTATCCTCTTTTCCACCTATCCACTCCACCCTTACAACCAGACCTATCACCTTTATGCCATCCCCCCACTCATCTATTGTACTCTACGCCATTTTCTCCCCATCCCACCCTCCTCTCCCTTATCTCTCCACACTTCAGGCTCTCTGTGTGTATTCCTGACGAAGGGCTTTTGTCCCAAACGCCGATTTTACTGCTCCCCGGATGCTGCCTGAACTGCTGTGCTCTTCCAGCACCACTAATCCAGAATCTGGTTCCCAGCACCTGCAGTCATTTTTTTTTTAGCTAGACTGGAGGCTGGGTCTATTGCTGTTTGTTACCTATGATTATCTAGGACTGCGGACACATAGACATGTGGTAAAACATTTCAATGGTCTATGAATCCGCAAAGCAACAAACTCTATTGTATCATACTGCTCCGATTCTTAAAGGATAAACCCAGACAGAACACCAGGCCCCAGCCTCAGTATTGAAACAAGGGAACGGGAAACACAGTCCTGTCGACACTGCAGAGACCTCCTTCCTAATATCTGAGAGCTCGTGACAGCATTTACAGAGCTTTCCCACAGACTGCACAGAAACATCAGGAATGGAGTAGGCCATACATCACATTGAGACTTCCTCATTGTCATTCATGTTCAAACATCTCCGTCATGCACTTATCCCACGCAATGAATATATCCGTTAATGTGAGTAACCTTGGGAAGCTATAAATTAGCAAGTGCAGTCGTCCCTTTGGTCCATCGAGTTTGCTACCCAATTCAATAAGATGATGGCTTACCTTTTATTTCCACATCGTTCTCCTGCTCTCTCATCATCTTCTATTGTCTCTAAATCCTTATTTATGTTCGATGGCTTGGCTTCCAGGTTCGAGTGCATTCGCCAGGCTCACTAATCTCTGAGGGCAGACATTTACGGTCACCTCAATGCAGAATGGCTTGTCTGTGTCTAATAAAGTGGCCCCTTGTTTTAGATGTTCCAGCCTTGGGGAATTATCATCCCTGCTTCCAATCTATCTCACCCTGTCAGAGATTTATATATCTCACTGATATCTCCACCCATTTTCCTAAAGCCCATGGAATACAGGCCCAGTCGCTCCAAACTCTGCTCCGACAACAAGCCTGTCATCACAAAGATCGGTCTTGTCATCTTTCTCTGCTCTCCCTTAATGTCAGGTTTGTCCTTTGTTCGGTACAAAGACCAAAACTCCACACAATACTGTACAATGTTCGAGACAGGGTCTCACTAAGTCCCTGTACAGATGCAGTGAGACACTCTTACTTCTGGACTCAAATCCCCCTGAAATGAAGGTCAATACTCCATTTACCTTCCTAACTGCTTTCTGCTCCTACAACATTGCTTTCAGTGACTAGTCAACAGGGAGATCCAGATCCTTTGCAATGTTACAGCTCCCCACTTGGTGGGTCTGTGTACACTGGGCAGCGTGCCAATGCCATTCCCCGTATTGACGTCTGGGTTCAGACCTCACTGCGCTGCAGGGACCTCGGTGGGCTCCGGAGAAGGAAACAACAAAAAGGAGCATGCGTCCCTTTGTAGATCAACACCTTTCAAGTAATCCCTTTTCAAATGATAGGCTTTCAATGTATTATTCCCAACAAAGGGCACACCGTCACCTCTACCCACATTGCTTTCCATCTGCCACCCATTTGCCCATTCACTCCACTTGTCTTAGTCACCTTGAAGCTTTTTTACAACCTCCTCACCCACTCACAATACAACATCCTTTACTTCTGTCAGCAGGTTGGGATATATTGTATTTGATTCCCACAACCAAATGTTTAATGGTATTGTGAACAGTTGGGTCCAGAGCACTGATCTCAGTGATATCTAAGCAACCTTCCTCTGTTATTTTTTTAAAAATAATACTTATTTCCTGAACCTGCGTGCGATTGGCTGGGCCAGCATTGATTGCCTGTCCCGAGTTGCCTTTGAAAAAGTGGTGGTGAGCTGCCTTGTTGAAGCTCTGCAGTCCACTATAGATTCAGTGATGGTAACACCATTGAATGAAAGGGGGCCGTGCTTAGATTGTATATTAGTGGTGATGGTCACGGTCTGGCATTTGTGTGGCATCAATATTACTTGTGCGAAAATCTCCACTTCTGACCTTATAACAGAGGGAAGGTCATTGATCAAGCAGCCCTGAAGATGTTTGGGGCTAGGCCACTGCCCGGGGCACTCCTACAGACTTGTCCTGGAGCTGGATTGACTGACCTTTATCAACCATAACAATCTTCCTACGTGTCAGGTATGATTCTAACCAGCGGGGAGTTTGCCCCTGATACCCATTGATTCCAGTTTTACTAACACCCCTTGATGCCACACTTGGTCAAAGGCAGCCTTGTTTTAAAGGGCTGCGACTCTCACCCCACGACTGGAATTTAGCTCTTTTGTCCATGTTTGAACCAAGGTAATGAGATCAGGAGCTGAGCGACCCTGGGGCAGCCCAAACTGGGTGTCATTGAGCAGGTTGTTGCTGAGCAGGTGCTCCTTGAAAGCACTGACACCTTCCATCACTTTACTGCTGATCGAAAGTAGACTGAGGCGGCGATAATTGGTCAGATTAGATTTGTTCTGCTTTTTATGTATGGGGATACTTGGGTAATTTTCCATGGAATCGGGGAAATGTGGTTGTAACGATACTGGAACAGTTTAGCTAGGTCAGTGACAAGTTCTGCAGTTCAAGTTTTCAGTACTATTGCAAGAATGTTGTCAGGGTATATCCCCTTTGGAGCATCCAGTGTCTCCAACTTTTAATGGATATCGCGTGGACTGAATCGAATTGGCTGATGACTGGTAACTGAATTGCTGAGGGTCACTGGAGGAGGCTGGGATAGATCATCCACTCAGCACTTTTGACTGAAGATGGTCTTTTGACTGAAGAATGCATCAACCTTATCTTTTGCACTGAATTGCTGGGCGATTCCATCATTAAGGATGGGGATACTTGTGGAATCTCAGCCTCCAATTACTTGTTTAATTGTCCATAACTATTCTAGAGTAGAAGTGGATGGACTGCAGAGCTTCGATCTGAACAGTTGCTTGTGGGATCACTTACTGCTTATGCTGTTTGGCACATACGTTGTCCTGGTTGGTGGCTCCACCAGGCTATCACCTCATTTTCAGTTATGCCTGGTGCTGCTCCTGCCATCCTGCACACTCCATTGTACTAAGGTTGATCCTCTGTCTTGATGGTAATTGCTGTGAGGGGGATATGCCAGGCCATGAGGTTGCACTGGAGTACAATTTTGCTGCTATTGCTGACCCACAGCACCTTATGGAAACCCAGACTTGAGCCGCTAGATGTGCTTGAAGTTGGTCTTATTTAGCACAGTAATAATACTACTCAAAATGGTGGAGGTTATTCTCAATGTGAAGGTGGGACTTTGTCTTCACGATGACTGTGCAGTGGTCACTCTTACCGATACCGACATGGGCAGATACTTCTGCACCTGGCAGATTAGCAAGGATGTGGTCAAGTATGTATTTTCCTCTTGTTGGTTCCTTCATTACCTGCTGTAGACCCTGTGAAGCCTTCATATCCTTTAGGACCCGACCAGCTCAATCAGTAATGCTGCAGCTGAGGTGATCTTGGTCGTGGATATTTAAATCCCGCACCTATAGTACATTTTGTATCCTAGCCACCATCAGTGCTTCCTCCAAGTGTTGTTCAGCTTGGAGGAATACTGATTCATCGGTTGAGAGAGGTTGGTACATGGTAATCAGCAAGAGTTTTCCTTTCCCATGTGTAAACTAACGCCATGAGACTTCGCGGGATACGGAGTCACTGTTGAGGATTCCCAGAGCAATTCCCTTCCAACTGTATCCCACTATGCAGCCACCTCTGCTGTGTGTGCCCTGTTGGTGAGACAGGAGATATCTGGGGAAGGTGATGGGGTGTCTGGGACATACAGGATCATACCTTACAGACAATGTCAGGTTGTTGTTTGACGAGTGTGTTTATTTCTAATCACTGTTTCCTGCCAGCTGTCCCATTCTAGAAACATGGCCATATATTCGCCCCAATCGACTCAGATTTGATTTTGCTAACTGGGCTTGGAGCTTGACAAATTTCTCTGAAAACACACATGTTTTACATCCTCTGCTTCTCTTTCATTTGTCTCCCAGTCTGCTTATTAAATATAATTCCCATTTCATAAATTTATGTCAGTTGTCTACGACCATTATTTTCAGCCCCAATAATTTATCCTAAAAAATTTACTTATTATGTTCTATGTTCCATGTACTATATCATTTTCCCACACCAGGCTTGGTTTTCCTGGTATTGTTAGAAAGTTCTGTGAAGACAGAACTGAAATAGTGGCTTCATAGTTCTATCATTCCCCTGTGCCCCATTCTTCAATCTCTAATTTCAGTTTGTAAGGAAGCTGCACTTGTTTTCTCATATTTCTCACATTGACATAATTTAACAAGTTATTACAGTTCACTCTTATAATCCTTGTGAATATACTCCTCAGAAACTCATCAATTCCTCCTTAAATTGCTCAATAATTGACCTACCAGACCATTCACTCACAGGAGCATAGACTCTGTGCCAACAGAAATACAGCATGATCTATATTAGTCCAACTTTCCTACAGCAGGCCAATAGCCTGGAATGCTATGACACTTCCAAGTGCTCGTCCAAGTACTTTTTAGCGATTGTGAGATTACACGTGATAATTCCCCTCTCAGGATGTAATCCCAGAACCCAACACACTCTTGGTGAAAAAAATGTTTAAATCCTCTCTGAACCTCAAACTCTTCACTTTAAAATTGTGCTCCTTTGTTCTAGACTCTCTGACTAAAAGGAAGAGCTGCTGTCTATCCACCCTGTCCGTGTCGCTCATAATCTTATCCTTCTGAATCACGGACCCCGCAGCTTTCTCTGCTCCAAAGTAAAAAAATCCGAGCCTATCCAGCCTCTCTCCATAGTTGATATGCTCCATTCCAGGGAACATCCCGGTGAATCACCTCTGCACCCTCTCCAGTACAAACACATCCTTCCTGGAATGTGGCTCCCAGAGCTACATACCGTACTTCATTATAGCTGAACCAAAGCACTGTATAGATCTTATAATCTACACCCTGATTAGGAAACGCTACACACAAGTTCCAATTCTTAACTAGTCTATTAACCTGTCCAGTCACATTCAGGGATGTGTGGAGAAGCACACTCTGAGGTTCCCAGTGTGCTGCCATTCATTGAGTCCTCCCCTGCCTGGTTCCTTTTCCCAAAGTGCATCACCTCATATTTATCAGGGTTACATTATATTTGCCATTGATCTGCCCATCTGATCATTCCATCTGCATTTTCCTGTAACTTAAGGCCTTCCTACTCACTGCTAACCACCCAGCCAATCTTTATGTCAAACATGCACTTATTTATCACAATTTCCCCACTCTCCACCTAGCCCCCTCCACATTCAAATGTTTTTTTTATGAATAACACAAACAATAAGCAACACAACACTGATCCCTGTGGTACACCAGGGGATACTGGTCTCCACTCACACAAACAGCCTTCTCTCACCACCCTCTGCGTCCTGCCACTAAGACAATTTTTGTTGTAACTTGTCAAGGTATGCTTTATATTGTGAGTTTTTATTTTATTTTTCAGTTTCCCAGGTGGAATTCTTTCAAAAGCGTTCCTAAAAAACAAAACAATTGACCTCCTCAAACTAATGCAATCTAACCCGATGGATGTGACTTCCTTCTGATAAAGTCATGATGATTATCCCTGATCAAACCTTGCGATTCTGATTGAAGTTCAATTTTCTCCTTCCCTATTTTATCCAGTAGTTTCCTTAACAGTGATCTAATACTCGCTCGTCTATAGTCACCTGGTCTCTCTATCCCACCCTTACTGTGAAGTGGAATCGTATTAGCAGTTCTCCAGTTCCATGGCACCTCCCCTATGGTCAGATCCTAATTAAACTATTCAGTCAGGGTCTTTCCTCCCTTGACCCCAACAGCCTCCTGTGATACAACTCTTTCAGACATGGAGATTGGCCCAAATTTATACAGAACAAAACCTCAAATCCCTGCTCATATTTTACATCAATCTGTTCAAGAGTTGTCCAGTCCATCTTCTTGAATTCTGTACCTGCATCCTCCTTCTCCCAAATAAAATAGATGTGAAGGTGTCATGTAACAATCCATCAATGTTCTCCAGCTTGACACACAGATTTCTAATGGTTTCTAATGGGCACTAACTTTGCTGATTATTCTGTTCTACTTGACCATGTAGAATATCGTGGGATTCTCCCTTATCTCGCCTACTTGGACTTCTCCATGTCTCTCTGTTATTCAGTCCTCGCTATGTTTCTAAGTTTCACTGCAATCACCTCTCATGTTTCGAAACTCGAGATCACACGCTGAGTTTCCACATCAGACAATCTTGCCATTTTAGGGATTAATTTAGATAATCATTTTAGGGATTAGTCTGGATGAAAGCATTTGCAGTTCCTCTATAGTCAGCATATTCTTTCTGAGATTGGGATTCCGAACGATACACAATACTCTAAGGTTAGTCTCACCAACACTCGCTGCAACTGGTTCACTGCATCCTCTATATTCCAATTACATTCACAAGAATGTAAACCTAAATTTTACTTTCCCATTTGCATATGTTCTTCCCAATACCTCTCACTCTAATTTTTCTTATGAGATTACTGCGTGAATTCTTTAAAAAAAAATGCTCCTGAATATCCAACTCCACGTTCGCCATTGGTTCTTCATTGCCTATGTCTCGAAGAATCATCTTCAAACCATTCCAAAAAATGTTTGCCACCTCTGGTTTTCCTTTC
This sequence comes from Chiloscyllium punctatum, assembly GCF_047496795.1. Lineage (NCBI taxonomy): Eukaryota > Metazoa > Chordata > Chondrichthyes > Orectolobiformes > Hemiscylliidae > Chiloscyllium > Chiloscyllium punctatum. The sequence continues at coordinate 55,880,679 of NC_092754.1, read as the reverse complement.
ATCGATACATTCTCACACTCCCCAGTTATATTATTACGTTCTAAATATCTAATAGCATGCTCTTTGTAATCGAGTCCAACAGATACCTGACTGCGGATGACAAGATAACTGCTCTGTAGTTCACCACTCTCCAAATCCATCCTTTCTTAAACTGTCGGATAATATTTATAACCTTTGCCTTATCCAGATTGGCTAAATGCCTTTTGGGAATGTGTTGAAAAATAAAGTGAAAATCCGCGATGCAATCAACATGTTTATTGCTGCTTCCTCTGAAATTCTTGTATGAAGTACATCTAGTCTGTCAGATTTATAAATACTCAATCCAGCTTTCTTTTCAAAGATGACCTCATCACTGATAAGAATGATCTTAGACTTTACTTCCAGAAGTCACAGGGACACTTGGAATTTCTGGACATTCTTCCATGTAGATAGGCACAAACAAACTGTTTCATTTCCCTGGGAATTCTCTGTTCTCTGGAATAAATTATCCTGAGCGCGCACCAACTGTTCCACATTTTCAAATTCTTCATACATTGATAGACTATTTTTAGCAGTCTTTATGTTTTTCTTTCGTTTGCACGCTTTTTCTCTTTCTGATTTTCTTCTTAGTTTCTTGGTCATCCTTTGTTGGGTCCTACATTTCTCTGAATCTACTGGCTTATAGCAGCACTTGACATTTTTCTAAGCTACCTCCGTTCATCTAATAGGTAGATGAAGGTGGGGTTGAAAGTGATAGTCGGAGAGGAGGGTGGACCAGATTGATAGGAAGTTTCAAAAGGGCGGTGCTGACTTGGAAGTTTGGAGTGGGATAAGGTGGGATTAGGGGAAATAGGGAAATGGGGAATTCCACTATGATCCCCTGTGGTTGGATGGTCCCAACGCAGAAGATGAGGCTTTCTTCCTACAGGATTCTGGTGGCTCGGGTTTGGCGATGGAGCAGTCCCAGGGCCCTCATGTCCTTGGCAGTGTGGGAAAGGAAGTTAAAGTGCTCAGCCACAAGGTGATGGAGTTGTTCAATGTGGCTGTCCCAGAGATGTTCTCTGAAATGATCCACAAGTTGACCTGCTGCCTCGTCAATGTAGAGAAGACCACATTGGGTTTAATGGATGCAGTAGATGAGGCGTTCTGTCTCCCTTCGTCACCTATAACTTTCCACTACACCTTCATCTACCTATCGCAATCCCAGCTACCTCCCTCCTGCCACACCCCCTTCCCATTTATCTCTCAGCCGCCTTGGCCCAGAAGCTTCATTCCTCATGAAGGTCTTATGCCCAAAACATCGACTTATCTGCTCTTAGTATGCTGCCTGACTGTGCTTTTCCAGCACCACACTCTTCGACTCTGATCTCCAGCATCTGTAGTCCCCACTTTCTCTTCACACCTTCATGGCTTGCATGATTAGATTTATAACGGTTACTTCAAATAAAACAAAAACTGTTGTGTACTCAAACAGCATAAAAGAAAACCAATACATTGTGGTCACTGTTCCCAAAAGGTCCTTTACAGCAAAATTTTCAATTAGCTCTTCTGATCAGTCAACACCAATTCCTAAATAACCTGATCTCGACCTCAGTGCTCGACATAATGTTCATGCAAACCATCTCACACGTGGTCATGAAATCCATTTTCCCAGCATTAATATTCAATTGGGTTAACACAGTTTAGATATAATTTAGACAGTACATTATTACTGAAGTACCCACAAATGTGTATATCTCATTTCCTGTTTTATAACATGTCCAGCATTTATATTGCACCTTTCACTTTGATTTATAACTCCCATCAATGTTTGCTACTCCTTGCTGTTTTTGCGCTCCACCTTACTAGATTCTGTGGAATCTGAGCGACGTGGACTCTGGGGAGATTAATGGTAGAGATCATCTCGCCACATCATTTATGATCTTCTCAAACTTTAATTTCTACAGATCTCCCGTTATGCTGATGGAGTAGAGAAGGACAATGATCTTCGAACAATGCTCTGTATTCCCCCAGATAGCTGAGACAGCTATAACCTGGGTGGGAACGTTACAGCAGGCTGGTAAAGTGTTGCTGCTGCTGTATAGGGAGATCACATCTGGAGCAGTGTGTACAGATTTAGCCTCTTCTCTGAAGAAATGATGTTGTTATATTGGAAGCAGCTCAGAGATGGTTCCCTCAACTGATTCCTGCAATGAAGGTACTAGCTTATAACGAAAGGATGATCAGGTTGACCCAGTAGTCATTGGAGTTTACAAAAATTAAAGATGATCTTATTTGAACAGAGATGACAGAAGGAGTTAACCAGTGAGGTGAATTACACAGATAGTGCAGGAATCCATTCCATTCTCCAGCCTGTTACACAGGAACAACAGGAGGATATTCAGGTTTTCGACCCTGTTACACCAAAACAGGAAGATGCTATTCAGCACCTGGAGCCTGACATACATTTACAGAAGGAGGCCAATCAGCCACTCGAGCCTATAACAGTAGGCCATGCTGTATCAGTATCCTGTTAAACAGCAACAAGATCAGTCCATTCAGCCTCCTCAAGTCTGTAACATAGGAACTGGAAGAGGTGACTGGAGATTGTTACATTGGGATAACAGGAGGCCATTCAGTCCCTCCGAGCCCATTGCAAGGGAATTGGATAAGGATAAAAACTATCTGAGACTTCTTTCATAAGAAAGGAAGAGTTAATTTAGACACGTGTCTGTTGTATGGGAACAAGAGAAGATCAATCAATCCCTCGGTCCCATCTCCAGGGTATGTGAGGAGACCATTCAGTATATCCACCTGTTATGGAGAAGTATGAAAGACCCATCTGCCCCTCAAAATGTTACATAACAATAGGAAGATTCCAGAATCTCCAAATCCTATAAAGCATCAACAGGAGGAGGTCATTCTGGCTTTGGAGATGGCAACATGGGAACACCAGGAAGACGTCAGCCAATCGATTTTGTACACCAGCAGGATGATGAATCCATTATCCACACATGGCTTTTACAGAGCAATTGGAGCAGATCTCTTAAAACCTTGTCCCCATTAAACAGGAGTTCAAAGAAAATGTAAAGGCTGTTGAAAGGGAAGAACTTATAATAATGGTATGTATCAGGGAGTAAAGTGTAACAATAAACTATTGTAATTTAAGGCAAATTGTTAGAGTCCATTGTTCAGGACATTTGCAAACTCAAACCACAATTCGTCAGAGTCAACATGGTTTTACGAAGGCTACATCGTGTTTGAATTGTTTCCTTGAGTTATATGAAGGTGTCACAAACAAGGTGGATCTAGGGAATCCTGGAGATGGAACATATCTGGTCTTTCTGAAGGCATCGGATATGTCGCTTCTCCAAAGAGTAAATGGTAAGGTCAGACAACATGGGTTTAGGAGTAATTTATTAGCTTGGATGGAGGATTGGTTAACGAACAAAATGTAGTCAGATGGAAGAAATGTGTCATTTTCTTTTGGCAAATGCAACTTGTGGGATACCATTGATTTCAGTACTCATGTCTCAACCATTTGCAATCCATGGTATTACTGTACTCGGTTGACAGTAGAGAAAATACAATGCCACATTTTCAGATGACACTAACATCGGTGGGAAATTACTTCGGAATGACGATGCAAGAGATTTTAAAACATATGGATAGGTTGGGTGAATGGTTCAACATTTTGCAAGGAAAATTAAAGTGAATAAATATGGGCTATTCAAGTTGGCCAGTATAATAGAAAGACAAATTATTATCTAAATGGAGAGAAAGTTCAAAGTGCTTAAGTGTAGAGGGATTTGGGTGTCTGCTTGAATATCACAGAAAACCTGTCTGCGGGTACTGCAAATAATGAGAAATGCAAGCATAATTTAGGTGTTTATTTATAAATGGATAGAGTAGAAAGGTGGGGAGTGTTGGTGTAGTTATGCAATGCATTTGTGAGGCTACAACTGGAGTACAGTTTGTGTGTCCTGCAGAATGAGGTATCTCCATTGGAGGCAATTCAGAAGAGCTTCATTAGATTGAAGTGTTTGTGTTATGAAGAGCAATTGAGTAGTTTAGGCCTTTACTCTCGAGTTTATAAGAATGAAAAGATATCTCATTGAGGTCTGTAAAATGCTAAAAGAAATTGAAAATATAGATGTGGAGAGGAGTTTTATCATGTGGCGCAATCTACAACAAGATACTAGAGTTTTCGGATGAAGAGATGGCAGGAAAGTGGAACAGAGGCTGCGTTGACATCAGCCTCATCGAGGGGTTGGATTCCTCACAGATGCTCCTTGTTCTTATTCAACTCTTCGACTGTTTTGTCCAGGAATGGGGGAGGACTGGGTATCATACAGGAAGCAGGCACTCAGGATAAATCAGTTAGAGAGAAAGTAACCAGTAGGGACACACAGTGACCAGTGCTGGGTTCTCAACTATTTACAGTCTATATTAATGATCAGGAGGATGGAAAAGATATACAGATGTTGAGTTTGGTGACGTCCATAAGACCATAAAACATAGGAGTGGAAGAAAGGATATTCGGCCCATCGAGCCCACTCCGCCATTTAATCATGGCTGATTGGCATTTCAATTTCACTTACCCGCATTCTCCCCATCTACCTTAATTCCTTGTGACATTAAGAAGTTATCAGCCTCTGCCTTGAAGGCATTTAGCGTCCCGGCCTCCACTGCACTCCACGGCAATGAATTCCATGGGCTCACCACTCTCTGACTGAAGAAATGTCTCCGCATTTCTTTTCTGTATTGACCCCCTCTAATTCTGAGGCTTTGCCCACGGGTCCGAGTCTCCTCGCCGAATGGAAACAACTTCCCAGCGTCCACCCTTTCCAAGCCATGTATTATCTTGTAAGTTTCTATTAGATCTCCCCTTAACATTCTAAACTCAAATGCATACAATCCCAGGATCCTCAGCCGTTCCTTGTATGTTAGACCTGCCATTCCAGGGATCATGCGTGAATTTCCGCTGGACTGATTCCAGTGCCAGTATGTCCTTCCTGAGGTATGGGAACCAAAATTGGACACAGTACTCCAAATAGAGCCTAACCAGAGATTTATAAATTCTCAATAGTGCATCGCTGCTTTTATATTCCAAACTCTTTGAGACAAATGACAACAATGCATTTGCTTTCTTAATCACAGGCTCAACCTGCATGTTTACCTTTCGAGAATCCTCGACTAGCACTCCCGGATCCCTTTGTACGTTGGCTTTATGAATTTTCTCACCGTTTAGAAAGTAGTCCCTGTTTGTATTCTTTTTTCCAAAGTGCAAGACCTCGCATTAGCTCACATTGAATTTCCTCAGCCATTTCCTGGACCACTCTCCCAAACTGTCTAGATCCTTCTGCAGCCTCCTCACTTCTTCAGTACTATCTTCCTGTCCACCTAACTTCGTATTCATCAGCAAACTTCGCTAGAATGCCCCCAATCCCTTCATCCAGATCATTGATATATAACATGAACAACTGTGTCCTCAACACTGAACCCTGCGGGACACTGCTTGTCACCGGCTGCCATTCTGAAAAAGAACCTTTTATCCCAACTCTCTGATTTCTGCCAGACAGCCAATCCTCAATCCATCCCAGTAGCTCACCTCGAACACCATGGGCCCTCACCTTACTCAGCAACCTCCCGTCTGGCACCTTATCAAAGCTCTTTTGGAAGTCTAGACAGACCACATTGACTGGGTTTCCCTGGTCTATCCTACTTGTCACCTCTTCAAAGAATTCGCTGTGATAAGCAAGAGATTAAATTATCAAGAGAGAGTGGAGAGTCTGCAAATAGATACAGAGAGGTAAAGGCAATAGGTAATAGTTTGGCAGGTGGAACCTGTCATTCCATTTGCAGGAATAATGGAAGGCAGTATGTTACTGTAATCGAGAGGGATTACAAAACCTAATGATACTGCGGGGTTCACTCAGATCCGTTCAGACATGGGAGGTTTTGCACCACCCCTGATCGTCAGCTCCTAGACACTCCAAGTGACCCCATTGCTCTCCGTACACATGGAATACTTTGATGTGGTTGATTGGTGGTGGGGATGGTGTCTTGAAACGTGCATCAAGGGGACGGCCTTTATCCAAGATATATTCATTTCTTTCTACGTGGAGACCCGATGACGGTGGGACTGGCTGACTGCTTCTGAATTGAGGGTCCGTGACTGCTGCCAGGACAGTGGGTATTCACCAACATGATGTACTGTGCATAGGTACTCTGTAACATTATTGGAGAGAGAGCTCCTTCAGTTCCTCTACCTCTCCCCATTGACATGGGTACTCTGCAGATGCCATGTACGCCATCGGGAATCCCACTATACTGGATACACCCGGCAGCCCCTGCTGTGGGAGAACCAATCTATTTACCTCATCCACCACGTATATCCTCCATCACCCAATGGTGACATTGATGTTGAAATACTGGGAAATGATGGATATGTCACCTAGTCCTGCCTGGAAAGTTCTGGATCATAGAAGCTGAATGAAACAGTGACCCAGCAGCCACTGGAAGCACCATCCTCCCCCTGGTGTGATGTTGCAGGTCGTGTTGAAGAAGGTAACACCGGTCTGTGACCAGCTCCTTGTTCAATCAGTGTTCCTTCACACTCTGCTCCTGGGTTAAGTGAAGCTTGGGAAGCTGTTTCTGGAAAGCCCGCTGTGGATTAGCAGATCCCTTTCCCCACGTACACTCACTGCCCCTCTCTGCAGCCTCTGCTCCATTTGGTGTTCATGTTACAAACCCAGATGCTGTAACTACCGACCCCATGCTCCATCCAGAGTTGGGTCACCAAATTCTCAGGTCTCTCTGAATGTCTGAGGCAACTCACAGCACAACCTCCAGCAAACCATCCCCAGCCCCTCCACTAAATTTTCCATTACAGGAGTCAGTCACAAACCCCTCGGCTACAAATGTTGTGAACCAGTCCAGATCTCCCCAAAATATTTTAAGAAGGCCGTTTAGACCCAAACCTTTCCCTATTTTGAATATAGGTGTGAAGTGTGCTTTCCAGATATGTTGTGACTGGTCAAACCACACGACATTAAGCAAAATATAATCTATTAAAATTCTTTAGTTAAAATACAATCAAAGAAAAGAATATTTTGGGATAGCTTATATGTTGGAACACTTACACAAACAATATATACTGTACCTTCTCGGCTTACACCGCTTGGCACAAAGATATATTCAACTACAGATCCTTACAACAGTTTTCCAAACCAGAGGAAACAACATCAACATCGATCTCAGAGAAAAGCAGCTGGGGATCATGTATTGAAAATTCCATCCCTTTTCGGACCCTGAGCAGCTTCTGAACGCTGCCATTATAAACAAAATGAGAAACCCTGGTCTGGGAGAGCTGGATACTGCCCTTCCATTGTTATCACCGTTTTAATGAAACCTAAAGGCTTTCTCAGTTATTTACTTAAACTGTTTTCAGACAACAGTTCTGCACCACTGCCTTTAACACCTCTCTTAAAAAAAAAGAGAAAATAACCTTTTTACAGTGATAGTACTCTCACGACTCCACCTTTAATAAAATCATCCAAAATTATACAAAGGCGGATTCATTTTAGACATCCTAATCTTCCTCTATTAGTAGACTGAAATGCATATGCTTTACTTGACTGTGAGCATACAAATGTTCACAACTAGTTTCGATTTCAGGCATTTTACTCCTGAATGCCTTTTTCTTTCTTCATCCAATTCTCCACAACATGTCAAAACTTAGGTTTTCTCGCCCTCTCACCTGTATAATTTCAAATTGAATGGCAGAAATAATAAGCTCACTCGAAACAGGCTGGTATTTTTCTCCCTCAACTTCTCCAAACACTTTAAAGGGTCACGATCAGTGATAAAGATTTGTCTCATGTATGTTATTCGCAATTTAAATGCTGAAAGATACCAAAGATGTGCATATCAGGTAAATTAGCTATACTAAATTGTTCATAGATTTCAGGGATGTTTGGGTTCTGTGCCTTAGTCGGGGTAAGTGTGTAATAATAGGGGAGCGGAATGGATCTGGGGAGGTTAGTCCTCGGTGGGTCGGTGTGGACATGTTGAGTCGAATGGCCTGTTTGCAAATTCTAAACCCAATTTGGTATTATTGATTTCGAACCAGACAAGAGTCCTCAGTTTGCCATAGACCAACCAGACTGACTCAAACTATTTTAAGGAGGTAGCTTGGATGCCAACCTTTTCTTATTTTAAAGGTAGATGTGAAGTGGGAGTTCCAGATATGATGCAATTAGTCAAACCACTCACCATTAAGTAAAACACAATAAATTTAAACACTCTAATGAAAATCTATACAAAATGACGAGGAATTTAGAATAATTTAACTGTTGGAAACCTTAACCGAATAATGGATAGAGTACCTTCTACAGATGAACTGTTCCAATATACTAACATGCCATTAACACACCCCTTGGCAAAATAGAACATTCAGACATACATTCTCGCATACAGTTCTCCAATCCAGGAGGAATCAGCATCAAGTCAGGTTTCAGAGAGAGTAGCAGCTGGGGATAAGTTACTAGGCCGTTGTTACTACTATTGATTAAAAACCCTAAAAGTGTCGTAAGTCATTTACTTGAGCCGTTTTCAGTCGGCAGTTTGGCCTTTAAGATCTCTTATTTACAAAACGGAGAAAATAATCTTTGTTTAAAGTGACAGCATTGTCACACAATTAAAATACCTGGTCCTTTACTTAAGGGGCTTCCTCGTGCTACTGATCGCAAGATCACCTGAGAGGGACAAATACAGTGACAGACCAAGTTACAAGGATGTTTCTCATAATTCCTGAAACCCATCTGTCCATGGTTCATCACATGGGACATACCGGGAAGTGAACAATAGCCTGACACACACCATTTCACTGTTTCTGAGCTTCACAATGTCAGCACTCGATACACTGGGGAGCCAAAACCCAAGGCCAGGGAAAGATTCAGAGGGACAAAAAGATTCATATTAAAGACACAAACAGACGATTAATTAACTGATAAATGTTGTGGAAATATGGGGAAAATGACAGGGCAGTGGGACTAACTGGAGAAGTGAGATCTTCGATAGTAAAATTACAAGAATGAGAACATTGAATAAAGACATAATCGGATCAGCTGAAATGCTTTGTTGCATCAAATTCTGCTTCTGTTTGACAGAACACCACCAACAACATAAGATGACAGCCCAGCACTGAGAGCTGTACAAACCATGCTATTGTATTGCTCAGTAAACAGCACTAACTGCCATGCATAGAGAGTATTGCAAACTTCGTTAACATATGCTAACCATACTCGAGTCAGATTACTGCCTACAATGGGAAGATTTGCTCTGTGTGTTTGTGTGTGTGTTCATCAGAATCTGAGGGAGAGTGCGTGTGTGTGCGCGATAGGCATGGTTGAATGTGAAACTCATTGAGAAAGAACACACATGGAGGAAACTACTTTAAAAACAAACAACTGGCAGGCTTTTTTTTTAATTGATAGAGAGAATGAGAGAAGTTTCATGGACCGATGAGATAAAGTGTTTGAGAATGTTAAAATAAAGGCATTGCCAGACACAATAGCGATGGACATCCACGTGCACATGAATGACAGATGGATGGGAGTTCGAATCAGAATTGCTTGGGCCGGTATGAAGCCGGGATGACTGTACTCCATAGCTCAAGGTTCAAACAGCAGATGGAATAAGCCAGTGAGATATGTTCTGGAGTGGTGAGCATTTCAAGCTAGAAATGGTCAGAGTTTGGTGTCAGAAATCAGCTCATGGTCAAAGAGATCTCCCACAGTTGTGGCTTGTCTGCTTCAACGCCATTATTGGCCAAGGATGGGATGGAAGTGGAGTTTGTAACCAGAACAGTAGAAAGTGACCTCCATGCTATTAATATTTAAATAACAAAGGCAATGATACAATAAATTCTGGTTCGTCGCTGAAACTGAGTCAGTCAACATAGAGACCCATGAGTAACACTGCCCACTCAGAGAGAGAGAGAGACAGTAATTGAACACATTCCTTGATGCAGTGAGTAGTGATCTGTGGAGTGAATATCGGCATTGAGATTTTCAACAGGAAAATAATAGTGACAAGAAGTGTAGACTATATACAAGAACAGTAATACAGTCATAACTGTTTTTATAGAAAAACAAATCTGGACAGCGACACTTACCAGGAACACCAACGATAGCCAGGAAGGGATAATAAAAATATTGAATGATGAGAAGAGCGCAATAAATCCGGAATAATAATGACCACCAATAAAATGCAGAAAAGTACCTAACATAATCGGATAACCTTCTGTCTATTGTTGCAACATGCCAGTCTAATGTTCCCAATTCTGATCTCTCCTCCCCCTCTCTCTTTGGCTGATCCCTGTCAGTGCTGTCAGTGATGCTCCCACTCATGTTATGGGATAACACATTGAACAGCGCCCGTTTATCATTAAAAGATGGAAACCCTCAACTGGGTTAATTAGAATCCATGGAGATTGGCATTAATCACAGTTACTGAACAAGCACTGGGAAACCGAGCAAAGGCTATGTCAACGGATGAATGGGCACCACACAACAATCAACAGGCAGGAGTGTTCCCTTCCAGTTGGGGAACACTTCACCGGTCCAGGACATTCAACCTCGGACCTTCGGGTGACCATCCTCCAAGGTGGTCTTCAGGACACGCAGCTGCGAAAAGTGGCCGAGCAGAGGCTGATAGCTAATTTCGAAACCGATAGGGAGGGCCTCAACCGGGACCTCGGGTTCATGTCACATTACAGGTGACCACCATTGCACTATACACACACACGGACACACATGTACACAGACACGCATACAGACACTCACACACGCTTACAGACACACACACTCCCACACTCACACGGGCATCCTCGCAGAGACTTAAGACACTCTATATGGCTACACACACACACATATATTTTCTCTCACACTCACAATCCCCCAACCCAGCCAGACACACATACACACACACACAAACAGACAAACACCCACATGCACACATATATTTTGTGGGGTGAATTTGCTCGTGCAGAGTTACATTGTACTTTGCTCAAAAACTACATGGATTCATGTAAAACTATGTTAATCCCCTTTTCAGGTTAGAATCAATCTAAACATCATGGCATAGACCGAGAAAGCAGACAGCTAACACCTTCATCACATTGTCCAGCTAACACTCATTGTTACAGCTAACCTGAGAATGCAATGTTTTTTTTTAAAAAAAGGTTTTGTAATTTACCATGAAAGCAGTGAAACTATCATGGTATTCAAACAGTTTAAACACTCAACAGACCATCAAGGTATTTTTCAATGTATAATTTCAGTTCCATCACTCTGTAAATTTTTGCTCTAAATTCTGTGCCTTAAAACTGAGTCCTCCACTATCATCTGATGTTAAATCTGTTGGACTCTAGCCTGGTGTTGTGTGATTTTTTTTTTTAAACTTTGTACAAAACAGTACAACACCGGCGTCTCCAATTCATTACTGAACAAACAGTTGACCAGTTCCACACATCAATTTTCCCATCACTATAAAAGGGTACATTTATTGGGTTTGGATGCAATGGATGAGGGTTGCTGAGGGATGGTCCATAAATCTTTAAATCTTTTTAATTTTTTTTTTACTTGTATATGAGAGTATTAACAGAACACTGTAGGGGTCTATATGTGTTCCACTCTGTTTATGAAAGGAGGCAGTTATAAAATAACAGATCGGCTGCATAAAAAAATTCGAGTGGGCAAGTTTCGAGATACCTTAACCCAAAGTATGATAGTTATTGAGTAGTGTGAAGCTACTCCTGGTTTTAATTGCCTTGTTATCAAATCCTTTCATAATCTTGGCACAGAGCATTGCGACTGCTGCTCAGCAACAGGCCGAATCAATTCTGTCCCTTTGGGCCTCTTATACAGGCATAAGAGACGGCCATTCAGCTCATATTAGCCTGTTGCTAATTGAAAAGTTGGAAATCAAGAATATTGGCACATTTTTCCAACAGAATCATTCAAACAAAGAGATGTGTCGCTGCAGCTGTATGAGGTGTAACTGAGAGGGCACCTGGAGAACATTGTGTTGTTTGTGTTTCTGTAACAGAAGGGAGGGGCCTTCATTCAGTACAGTTTCCCGGCTGTTCACAATGGTTGCTGTGTTATTTAATGTCTCTGGTCTGTTACATAAGTACAGGAGGAGGCTATTCAGCCTTTCCAGTCTATTACAGAGGGCCACGAGGATCCCATTCAGCCTCTCGAGCCTGTTACAGAGGGGCAGGAAGTGTTTATTTAACTTTCAAGTCTGTTGCGCAAAATATTAGCTTTAAATTAGCTATGGAATAGGAAATACCTGAGGTAAACATTAAAGTTCTAACTTTTAACAAGGCCAATTTTGAAAGTGTTAGGCGAGCCCTGCGAAAGGCTGATTGGAATACCCTATTCACAGGGAAAGGGATGGTTGGTAAATGCAAGGCCATCAAAACTTGGATTCAGAGTGTCCAGAGCCAACGTGTTGGCCTATTAGTGTGTTGGGCAAGGCTGGTGGGTGCTGGGAGTGCTGGATGGCTAGATATATTGATGCTCTGGTCAAGATAAGGAAGGAAGCCTTGGTCAGGTAAACAGAGCTGAGATCAAGTGAATCCTGAGAGGAATATAAGGGCAGTAAATGTATCGTCAACGGGGAAATCGGGCCAGAAAAATGTGGACATGAGTTGGCTTTAGAAATAGGGTTAACGAGGCATTGAAGCTACTCTACACATCCTTTAATGGCAAAATATTAACTAGGGAGAGAATAGGGCACATTAAAGATCAGTAAGGCTACTTCTGTGTGGAACCATAGGAGATGGAAGGGATACTAAACAAGTATTTCTCCTCAGTATTTAATGTAGAGGAAATTACAAGAACGAGAGAATGAAGAAATATATGGCGATATCTTGAAAAGTGTCTATAATACAAGGAGATGTTGGACATTTTAAAACATACAAGTGTGAATAAATCCCTGGTACCTGATCAGTTGTATCCCAGAAGCTTGTGGGAAGCTAGGAAAGAGATTGGTCAGCCTTTTGCTGATATATTTGTAACATTGATTTCCACAAGTGATGTGTCAGAAGACTGGAGGGCTGCTAACGTAGTGTCCTTATTTAAGAAAGCAAGGGAAAACCAGGTAACTATAGATTGGTGAGCCTGACGTTAATGGTGACTAAATTGTTGGAGGGGATTTGAGGGAAAGGATGGATATGCATTTGGAAAGACAAGGACTGAAGAAGGCTTTGTACATTGGAGATCACGTCTAACTGACTGGGTGCAATTTTTTGACGAAGTGATGAAGATGATTGATGAAGGCAGGGCAGTGGATGTTGTCTTTATGGAATTCAGTAAGAAAACCAAAATGTTCTACATGGTAGACTGGTTAACAAGGTCAGACTGCCTGGAATCCAGGGAGAGCTTGCAATTTAGATCCAAAATTTTTTGAATATAGGAGACAGGGCGTGACAGTGGACATTTGTTCATTAAACATGGAGACGTGTGACCAGTGGCATGCCGATAAGATCAATAGTGGGTCCACTGCTTTTTGCCACTGATACAAATCATTTGCACTTGAGTATATGAAGGTTAGTTAATAAGTTTCCAAATAATTCCAAATTTGGTGGTATATTCGACAGTGAAGAATGATCTCTCAGAATATAAAGGGGCATTGATTAGGTGAGTCGAGAAGTGGCAGATGGAGTTTATTTTAGATAAATGTGAGGTGTTGCATTTTAGCAAGAAAAATCATGGCAATACATATAGGTAGGGGCCTGTTGAAAGTTGCAATCAAAGATAACTCCATAGAAATTATAGAATCCCTACGGTGAGGAAACAGGTTATTCGGCCCATCGAGGCCATACCGACCCTCTAAACAGTATCCCATTGGACAAACCCCTACCCTATCCCTCTGATCCTGCATTTCCCATGGCTAATCCACCTCGGCTACACATCTCAGGATACTATACACAATTTACCATGGCCAATCTACCCTTATCTGTACATCTTTATACTGTCGGAGGAAAACATAACATCCAGAGGAAACTCACACAGACACGGGTAGAATGTAAAAAACTCCACACAGCCAGTCATTCAAGGATGGAATTAAACCCAGGTCGCTGCCCTGTGAGGCAGCAAAACTAGACCAGTGGTGCAGGTTCTCCGTTCCTTGAAAGTGCTGTCACAGGTAGACAGCGCAGTGATGAAGGCACTTGGTGATCTTCCCATTATTGATGCGTGCTTTGAGTTGAAGCGTTTCATGACATTTTGCATCTGTACAGGTCATTGGTTTGGCCACTTTTGTAATATTGCCTTTAATTCTGTTCTCCCTGCTGTCGGAAAGATGTTGTCAAACTTAAAAGGGTGCAGAAGAGATTTGAAAGACTGCTGTAGGTGTTGAAGGTTTAGAATTGCAGGGAGAGTTTGAAGAGGCTGGGATCATTTTCAAGTGTTGAGGCTGAGGGGGACCTTAAAGAGGTTTATAAAATCATGAGGGGCACAGATAAGGTAAACAGTCAATGTCTTTTCCCAGGATAGACGAGTCTAAAATTAGAAGACAAAGGTTTAAGGTGAGAGGAGAATGATTTAAAAAGGGACATGAGGGACAACATTTTCACACAGAGACTGCTGTATGTATGGATTGAACAGACAAAAGAGGTGGTGGAGGCAGGTACAGTTACACTATTTAAAAGGCATTTGGAAGGATACATGTATGGGAAATGTGTAGAGGGAGATGGGCCAACTGCTGGCAAGGGGTCGTGATTAATTTAGGATACTTGGTCGGTATAGATTACCAGACGGAAGGATCTTTTTCCATGCTGTGCATCTCTGAGGGTCTATTGACTCTTGAGTGAAAACACAGGAACAGGAAGAGGGTATTCAGCTTCTGAATTCTGTCAGTCAGCTTGTTTGCTCAATTACTGACAGTCAAATACAAAAATAAATCATTCAGATTTCGATGGTGTTTTACAGAAACAGGGTTTTAGTCAAGAAAAGCTGTAAAGAATGTGAAGAGGCCATTCAGTCCCTCACCTCCATTCCACAGGAGCAGCAGGTGAGCACAGAGCTATTGGAGCCTGTTACTCAGGAGCAGGAGGGGGACATCTACTTTCACAAAACTTGGATTAGGAGGCAGTCACTCAGCTGCTGAAGACGCGAACACAGGAACAGAAGGCAGTCATTTAACTGTTCGACACTGGGACACGGAGGCAAGAGTCTGTCATCCAACTGCTCGAGACTAGGACACAGGAAACGGAGGGTGTCATTCAACTGTTCGAGACTGGGACACAGGAAAAGGAGGGAGTCATTCAACTGCTCAAGACTGGGACACAGGAAAAGGAGGGTGTCATTTAACTGCACGAGACTGGAACCCGAAACAGGAGGGAGTCATTCAACTGCTCAAGACTGGGACACAGGAACAGGAAGAAGTCATCCAAATGTTCAGAACTGGGACACAGGAACAGGCGGAAGTCTTTCAACTCTTCGAGACCGGGACACAAGAACAGGAGGAAGTCGTTCAACTGTTCGAAACTGGGACACAGGAACAGGAGGCAGTCATTCAACTGATCGAGGCTGTGACACAGGAACAGAAGGTGGTCATTCACCGGCTCAAGTCTGGGACACCGGAACAGGAAGATCGTCATTCAACTGCTCGAAACTGGGAAAAAGGGAAATTTGGAGGCTGGTGAGGCCAGAGGATCCTGTTATGCAGGAACAGGAGGAGGTGCCTGACTCCCCACTAGTATGGGATACTGGGAGAGAAGGGGAATTTGCTTGGAACAAACAGAAATATATGAATAATTTGCATTCGTGGTTCATTCAATCCTGCCCCACCATTCACGAAGACCACAGCTGATCTGATTATGTTTCCCTCATTCCATTTCTACGGAGACTCACCTCTTTGCAGCCTCTGCTTCATTTGTTGGTCATGTTGCACACCCAGATGCTGTAACAACAGTCACCATCACTCATCCAGAGGGTCGGGTCTAACCGGATGAGTCTGGATTTGAAGGGTCCAATCACAAGAATGAAAACACAAAATAAAGCTATTGCCAGATGTTTAGTTCTCTCACATTCGCAATCCAACTCACATAGCCAGGCCAGCCATTATAATTCAGGATGGAGCACTGTTTAGATCCAGCTACCGTACTGCTGAATGCAACCCAGCAATATCCAGAATGGAACTCTGTGCAGCCCACACCAATGCTTGATCCAAAATCCTGGGATAAATGTCCAGCGAGGGGAGCTGTGCAGACCGCACTGGTTCATTCATATATGACCCCAGGCTGTTGCATTGTTTGATAACACTGTGTTAGATCGCTGCCCAGTGTGGGGAAATTTGCAGCCAATGTTGGAAGTGACAGGATATGCAGATCCCATCCATTTACAGCTCCAGAACTCCACTATAGCTTGACAAGGGTTGTCATGGATGTGAAAATCACTGCGACGGTGAGATGTAAATGGAAACAGTTTAAATACCAATAGTTCTTATTAAGGCAAGAATCACACCAGTATTTGAAGTTGAAATAACTGAGATAATATCCAATGAGGTTTTGTGAATGGTGCAAAGTAGTTAGAGGGGGATGGTAATGTTATAGTGGTTGCAATATAAGCCTCCAAACCAACAATGGGAATTAGAGGAAGAAATATGCAGGGAGACTGGGGAGACTTGCAGGAGCAATAGGGTTGTTATAATAGGTGATTTTAATTTTCGTAACATGGACTGGGACTTCCAGATGATTAAGAACTTAGATGGAACGTAATTTATTAAGTGTGTTCAGGAACGTATCCACAATCATTATATAGAATAATCTACTCAGGAAGGGACAAACTCGACCTGCTGTTGGGAAATAGGGCAGGATAGAGGAAGGAGATAAAGTAGGGGAGCATTTTGGGATAAGTGAATAGAGTTGTATTAATTTTAAAATAGTTATAGGAGGGACAAAATTGGTCCACAGGTCTAAGTTCTAAATTGGGGCAAGGAGTATGTTGTTGGAGTTAGACAGGGGATTGCAGGTGATGGGAGTTGTTTGTTTCGAGTTAAAAGGAGTTCGGGCAAGTGGGAGGGCTTTAAAAGTGAGATAGCTCGAGTTCAAGGTTTCCATTTTCCTGTGAGGGTGAAGGTTATGTGAGACTGGAAGGGAGAACTCTGGATGGCAAGAGATATTGAGGTTCTGACCAGAAAAAAAAGGAGGAGTGGCTCAGGTTCAGGCAGCTCGTATCAAGGGAATCCCTGGAGGTATACAGGGGATAGAGGAGTTTACTGAAGAAGGAAATCAGCAAGGCGCAAAGGTGGTGTGGAATGGTCTTGGCTGAGAAATTTAGAGTGAATCCAAATTCAGTATATACCGATAAAGAACAACTCGGGAGAGAATAGGATGCTTTACAATCCAAAATAGGCATGCATGTGTAAAACCTCAAGAGTTGGGTGAAGTCCTCAATTTCCCCTCTGTGTTTACCATGAAGAAAGACATGAAGACCTGTGACCTTGAGGAGGTCAGTTGTCAAATCGCGGTACTGTCCTTATTACAATAGAGTTGCTGTTGGACATATTAGAATGCACAAAGTCAGACAAATCTCTGGGTCCTGACCAGATATATCCAAGAACTCTGCAAGAAGCGAGAGATAAAGTTTAGGGACCAAGATCCCGGAAGACTGGGCGGTAGCAAACGTTTTGCCCTTATTCAAGAATGGCTGCAAAGAAAAGCCTAGGAAACATAGACCAGTAAGCTTCACACCTTTTTTCGCTAAACCACTTGAGAAGCATCTGAAAGATAAAATGTGCATGCATTTGGAAAGACAGAGTTGGACTTGGAGCAGTCAGCATGGCTTTGTGCGTGGTGGATCATACGTTACAAATTTTGTTAGAGATTTTTGAGGAAGTGACCAGGAACGTTGACGAGGACAGGGTGGTAGACATCTTCTATTTGGATTTCAGTAAGACCTTTGATAAGGTTCGATGTAGTAGGCCGCTCTAGAAGGTTAGATCGCATGGAATCCAAGGTGAACTGGCAAATTGGCGACACAATTGGCTTGACGTTATGAAGCAAATGGCTGTGGTGAAGGTATGCTTGTTGGACTGGAGGCCTGTGACGAGTGGAGTGCCTCAGTGGTCGGTCCTGGGCCCATTGCTGTTTGTTATCTATATCAATGATTTGGATCAGAGTGCACAACGTAAGGTTAGTAAGTTTGCAGATAACACTAAACTTTCAGGCATCGTTTACAGCGAGGAACGTTAACAGAAATTGCAGCAGTACCTTGACCAGCTGGGAAAGTGGGCTGAGAATTAGCAAATAGAGTTTAATATAGATAAGTGTGACGTCTTGCATTTTGAAAAGGCAAATCCAGATCGGAGTTTAATGATGAATGGGAGGGCCTTAAGGAGTGTAGTGGAACAAAAGGACGTTGGATATCAGGTGCACGACTCTCTGAAATTTGAGTCACAGATACACAGGACAGTGAAGAAGGCTGTTGGCACACT